>NW_023473381.1:0-3791 GCF_013731165.1 Rhagoletis pomonella
TCTGCTCGTATACAGAGAACGATGCAAAACGGGTTTTGTTAGATGATTGAGTATACACGAAAATCATGCACCCGCTGCAGATGTCTGATCCGGACCCCTAATGGGGAAGGTGCTTCTGCCCGGCTGGTTGATGTCCTCGGGAAGACAAAGGCTGACATCTCCGCCATCCAAGAAATGCGATTGACGGGGTAAGGAAAAGTAAGCGTGGAGCCTTGCGACGTCTTCTACAGTTGGCACGGGGTCGCCTTTCTTGGGGATTGGGCAGAGCACACTTAAATTCCAGTCGTCGGGCATGTGTTCATCTGACCATATTCTACAGAAAGAGTTCATGCATGCATCTTATCAACTCCTCGCCACCGTACTTGAATAGCTCAGCTGGCAGGCTGTCAGCTCCAGCGGCTTTGTTGTTTTTCAGCCGCGTTATTGCTATACGTACCTCGTCATAGTCAGGCGGTGAACCGTCGACTCCGTCATCATCGACTTCGGGTTCTTCTTCTCCGCAACTTTCCGTGCTGCTACCATTTAGTAGGGCGGAAAGTGTTCCCTCCATAATTTAAGTACGCTCTGGATATCAGTTACTAGGTCGCCATTATTGTTCTTACAGGAGTACGCCCCGGTCTTTAAACCTTCCGTAAGTCGGAAGGCATTCTTCCTGTCGGCCAGCATTTTAAGCTCTTCGCACTCACGTATTTCGGCCTCTCTCTCTTATTGCGGCAAATACGTCTCGCTTCCCTCTTCAGATCCCTATAGCGGTCCCACATAGCGCGCGTTGCGCCCGATCGCAGCGTGGCCCTGTAGGCGGCATCTTTTTTCTCTGCAGCTTCCTGACACTCTTCATCGTACCAGTTGTTCTTTCGGGCTCGCTGAAATCTTTCTTCGACGGCGGTACTTAATGAGCGGGAAATGTGATTCCACTGCTCGCATATGTCGGTTTGTTGAAGAGTGCTCTCTGAGAGCAGGTGTGAGAGGCGCTGGCTGTCTGTTGCGATTGCAGCTTTTCGATGTTAAGCTTTCCTTGCATATTTGGCGCACATTTTTTGCTGCACAGAGGCGGGTGCGTATCTTGGCTGCAACAAGATAGTGGTCTGAGTCGATGTTTGGGCCTCGGAGTGGGCGTACGTCTAAAACTCTGGAAGCGTACCTTCTGTCTATCCCAACATGATCGGTTTGGTTTCTCGTTTTTTGATCCAGAGACAGCCACGTAGCTTGATGGATCTTTTTATGCTTGAACTTAGTACTGCATACTACCCCGGTGAAGTCGATCAGCCTCAATCCGTTGTCGGACGTTTCGTCGTGGAAGCTGAATTTTCCGACAGTGGTCCCAAAGATCACTTCCTTGCCCACCCTGGCATTGAAGTCGCCAAGCACGATTTTGATATCATGACGGGGGCAGCGCTCGTACGTGCGCTCCAAGCGCTCATAGAATAGATCCTTGGATACCTCATCCTTCTCTTCCGTCGGGGCATGGGCGCAGATAAGCGAGATGTTGAAGAATCTCGCTTTGATGCGGATTGTGGCTAGACGCTCGTCCACCGGGGTGAACGACAGTACTCGGCGACGGTTTCTCTCTCCCACCACAAATCCAACTCCGAATTTGCGCTCCTTTACATGGCACCTGTAGTAGACGTCGCAAGGCCCCAGACATTGCTTGCCTTGCTCCGTCCGACGCATTTCTTGGATGGCGGTGATGTCAGCTTTTGTTCTTACGAGGACATCAACCAGCCGGGCAGAAGCAGCTTCCCCATTAAGGGTCCGGACATTCCAGGTGCATGCCCTCAAATCGTAGTCCTTTAACCGTTTGCCGTGGTCGTCATCATAAGGGGGGGTCTCATCCGAGGCTTTGCCTTGCTTCTTCACTGGAAGTGGTTTTTACGTGGCGGGTCCCAAGCCCAGCGCACAACGCATTGCTGGGACTTCAGTGAGTCCTTAAACCGAATAAGTCGGAATGGCCCCACCGAAGCTCCCTCTCTTTCTGCCGTGACCCAAGGCTCCACTCGGATTGGTTACCGCATCTCGTACATGGGTTGCTCACGTTACCCAGAGTGCGCGAACGAGGACGCAAGAGTCGGGATTGAGTATAGCCATGCAACTGTAACTGCATACCCAGCGCAACGACTATACCCCATATTATTTTCCAAACTATTATTTTCAAAAGCTATCTACCTAACCCGTATTCGATACCCAAACCTTGAAAACTTTAAAAAATATATGCACTTCGAGCTAAGCTCGGTCAACCTGGTACTAATTTATAAATGCTAGAAGTTATAGCTGCTATTTCGGATATCACCACCACCCTTATTCTAGAACCCGAATTTACGTAATTCGTAGCAGTGATCAGCAAAGAGTGCCTATTTTGATATTACCCGCCACTCAACATATTTTGGATATAAGTACGTCTAATCAAGGAAACGCCACCACTCTGATGTACGCATATGCACAACGACATTCAGCTTCATTGCGGAAGACGTAAATTAGGCTAAATTGTACGACCCGACAACATTGGCATTGCCTACTGTCGTGCTGAAATAAGTAAACGACGAAAATCGTCGAAAGCTTCGCAGTGCTGCCAAGTTTTTCCGTTTTAATACACTAGTCGAGTGGAAATTTTGGGTAACGACGTGAAATTTTCGATACGATTCGACTATCGAAAAACGACTTACATGCGATACGACTCTTGTAATGAGGGTGATTGATTTATGTGTATAAATTTGATCCTCAGCTCAACGGAGTTTTATCTGCAATATTCATTGCATGAGTGGAATCATCTTAATCATTCCACTCAACCCGAATATTGTAAAAGCTGTTTTCGCCAACTAGTTAGGGCATTGCTATGCAGTTGCACGATGCAGAAAATGCAGGTGGCGCCATTCGCGGACCGCTAACCCCCTCTTCGTCGATTTGACAGCATCCACCCATTCGCTGACGTTACACAATACTTTTGTTTACATTAACTGTTGTTCAAACCCCAAAATGTTTGAGTTTGGTGATTGGTGCGTTTTTGGTGCTTTTGTTTCTAGTTTGAAGACATGAAGTTTGTAAATCTTAAAAAATGGAAGCAAAATGTATAGCAATCGTAAGTGTGGTAAGCAATTTTACAAAAATTTAAACAAAGTCATGGCACAGTGACAATCATAAGCGACAACAAGATATGTGGCAGCACCTTCAATCAGCCAAAAGAAATCTACCATCGTGCAAGAAACCAGGGACCGTAACGGTTATGCTTTTTTTTTTAAAAAAAGTCAAAAAATAATCGTTCTTTTTTCACCGATATGTATTTAAAAAAATAAAAGTTACAAATTTACTTTAATTTTTTCGGTCAACAATAAAAGTTAAGATATGACTTTTATTTTGTCGGTTAAAAACAAAAGTTAACACTTGACTTTTATTTTTTCGGCCAAATATAAACGTTAAAATTTGACTTTTATTTTTTTCAGTCCGAAGATTACGTTCGAAAAGCATTTATGGAAATAGGCACCTATAAGGAGAAGCACACTGATGTTGATACGGACTTTATGGATTACTAGGAGGGTAAAAAGTTTATATATCCCCGACAAAGATATCGCGCATGTATTATACATCAAGTGCCAGCAACACTAGTTAGTGGAGGACGCGCGTTCTCAGCACTAAGGTTATTCTTAGCGATTTGCGATACAATTTGTCGGAGCAGAACTTGGCATCTATAAATATTCATGGTGAAATGAACTGAAGGTGGCACATTCCCGAAACCGCTACTTTGGTTTTGCCGACTTTGACATTTATGGCAATACGTAAACAAACTTTTTGTTTATAAA
>NW_023473382.1:0-3791 GCF_013731165.1 Rhagoletis pomonella
ATTATAAAATAATTATTTATAAATGTTCCCATGTTTACCAAAAAAAATGTCTTGGTTAAGTCGTAAACTCAACATTTACATTATATATGTAAGTATTTTTAAATAAATGATAATGATTTATTCTGGGCATAAATCAGTTCGCATAGTCGATAAAAAAAACTACACCCAGAAAAAAGGCTGTTAACTATATTTCTCTCAACACCTAATTTGGTTATAGTTACATTATTTAGTTATAGTTACCCAAGTCATGTGTTGAGAGAAATATTTTTAGTTGACCTTTTTTTATGGGTGTAAAGAGGCGAGGTAGAATATGCCATTACACATTAGGTCAAATGATTACTTTTTCTGTGCGAAATTAATAGCAGCTAAAATATTGCATTATTTTAATGTAAAAAGATGGCAAACGTTAAAACAAGTGTAAAGGCAGTAAATCAAATGTTAAACAAACTTGGCTTTCGTAAAACAGACTTTTCTGCTTTTTTGTATGTTCAAATGATGAGTATATGTGTTTAGGTAGTACTCAAAACATTGTCCAATTAGCTTGGTTTTGACACAAGTTATTTTCTTACCATACTCAACCCCCTCCCCTTTAAAATGAGCTACATAATAAAATAAGTATGGTCACATGTACATAAATGGTTTCTTCTAGCGATTAGTTATGGCATTATCGAAATTCCTATATTAAAAAAAGAAAAATATTTACTACATGTCTCGCAGATATATCTTGAGGAGAGATTCCTAAAGCAGTTAGTCTTCATAAAACACTTCGTTTTCACTTGAGGTTTCAGTATTTCCAAATTCTCCACCGATATTATTTATATTCAGAATACAAATGCACATTTACCAAAAATTGCTGGTAACTTCCTGAAAAGAATACGAATGTTTATGAAACTAATTTGTTAAAAGAATGTTCAAAGCTCTATTCACTTTGAGTAAAAAAAATCGAGATTTCAGTCCGTTGAGAGAGGTTTTGCCTTTTTGCGAAGGCGCTAGTGTATTTGTAACATAGCCTCGGCTACGCTACAGGAGATGAAATGTAATCCAAATTGAGGCTGCTATTTTTGTTTGCTATCACATACTTCCATTTTTACTATTTATCACCATTAAAATGGATTATTTATCACCAAAAAATGTTGGAGATATTTTTGGAGATAGCTAAAAATTCGGAAAAAGGTTAGCTATCCTATTTTAGCACTTTAGCGATAGCGAAAGTTAGAATCCGGCTGATGGTCGACACAGTTGGCTTTTCGATTTCGAAAAGAACCTCATCAGCAAGAAACGCTATGTTTTTAGATCTAAATATTTTAGCATCCTTTCCAAATTGTTTCCCATAATTTTCATATTTATTTGATAAATAATTGTAAAAAATACGCGTTTTTTTTCTAAGAGTTTCATGGAACTTTCGCAAATATCAGCAGCGCCAAATTTTTTTTCAACATGGTTGACAACCGAAAAAGGCTTTTCTTTTTCCAATCAGCCAAACTTTAAACAAATTGCCTTTTGTGATAGCATGATAGCCCAGAAAAAAACCGTTTTTCTTGAAAACGGCTAAAAACGGCAAGTTAAGTAAAACAAATTCAACTCATTACATCTTATTTTATGCATTTCCGATTCCATTTTGTTTGCTGAAAGTTAACAAAATTGTAAAAGCTTACATAAAATCATAAATGGAAATAAATCAGAAAATTTTTGAGGTTATGCAAATAAGTCAGTTTATTTGCAAACAAATGATAAAAAGTAACTTTTTTAAATTGGGACATAGGTTCTCACTTAGATATAGTTTTGTTTCCCATTTAAAATTATCCTTTATTTATTCGAACTTTGCAAAAACAATGCACTTGAAATTTACAAAATAAACCGGTTGCGCAAACAACGTATCAGTAACGTTTTGAAAGTGTAAATTTGGTTTATTGCTGTATAACGGTGTTTTTTATTTTACAAAAACTAAGTGAAGTTTCTGTTATTTTGGAGTATTCCCTACAGAATGGCAACAAAAAATAATGTAAAACTGCCTTTACGAAATCGGACTTTCGCACAGCCAAATGTATCATTTGACCTAATGTGCATTATAATAAAACGGGAGCTTTAAAAATGCAACAAAAAAGGCGTAAAAGTAATAAAATTAAATGTATTTAAATAAAATTAAAAAATTTAATACATAAATATATAGTAAAAAAAAACATTACACCATACGTTCAAGAAAAAGTCCGCTAAATATATTTCTCTGAACACATGGTTTGGTAACTATCACTATCCAACCAACTATCACATATAACCAAATCATTTACTGAGAGAAACATGTTTGTTTGACGTAACTGAACTCTTTTCTCAGTGCACACCGGCCGAACACAGCGGCATAATTACAGAGCAGCCATGTTGAAGAAAAAGCCGCATTGCAAGGACAAACATGGAGAGCAACAATAACAAAAAATAAAATAAATCAAAAGCATGGAATCAAAGAATATGTGTGCATATGTTGCGTAGAAAACCACCATCAAGCAACAAGCAGCTCACAAACGAATGCGGTTTACAAATATGCACCATGCTGCTACATGCTCCGCCTGTTGTGTATGATGCATGGTATAGTATTATGAAACTTATTGCGCCATTCACATATTTTACTATGAGTATTAAGAATGCTTGATGAAGCTCTGATGAGGGCAGATTCCACGCGATCACAGAACCCCGCATAGTTTCACACATTAATAATTTTTTTTCTTTTTTTAACAAAATGCATTCGCGTTTGATGAACTAAGGCTAAATAAATTTAATTTGTTTTATAATTATTTCATATTAAGTTCGGAAATGAAAAGTAGATACATACCAGAGTTGTCCAAAATTACTAAATACTCAGCACAAAGCATCCCAGAAATAAGTCTGTCAAAAATATTTATCGCAACACTTGATTTGAATATAAGTAGTTGTATATTATTTATAGTTACCAAATCATATGCTGAGAGAAATACTTTTAGCTGCCTTCTTTCTGGGTGTACTAAGAAGGGAAGTATTAATGTATTTCTATTATACTTAGTTAACAAAAAAGCAATAAGTAAACCTTCTACAGGACTAAATGCCAAGTATAAGAGCCGCAAAATTTAACCGCTCAGTCACAATAGGCGATACGATATGAAAGCGACATCGACAAACTGAGTACGCGAAAATTGGTAGGAAGCAATGAAAACTAAGTAGCAATTTTGCCTTTTTAGCAATGTTTGCCATTTTCAGTCCACAACTCGCGCAACCTAGAGCCATTTGGCGACTTTAATGAACTTTAGTACGTCATACAGAGAGAGGCAGCTATACTCTGCAGAATTCTGCAGGAATGGTTTGCCGAGTGTATTTAGCCTTATGCTGGCGAGGGTAGATAATCGCACAGGAAGAGTTCGACTGTCTTGTTTTTTTTTTGCGTCAGGGTCATCGCAACTGCGAGAGAACCTGTTGAAGGGCAATTCAGTAGGTTTGCACATTCCTATGAGAGCTTTGGTTTTAAGTGGGTCTTAGGATACCCAGAACCTGCCCATGTCCGTTGCGTAAGAAACACTCACAGCGGAGCTTGCTAGTTCGCCCGCTGCCTCGTTTCCATAAATGTCCCTAAGTCCTGGAACCCATATCAGGGTAATTTCATATTAATAAGAAATATAGGCCATCTCTCTCCTACAGTCAGCCAAGATCTAACAATGGTACAAGAGAATACCTTGATAGCCGCTTAGCTATACGAGAAGACATTCACCTGCGTTCTCGCGCGTACATTCTCTTTGATGTACTACTCAATCTTTGATACTGCCTACTCA
>NW_023473383.1:0-3791 GCF_013731165.1 Rhagoletis pomonella
CTTGTAATACACATTTATACAGAAATAAGCTGCAAGTGATGAAAATAAACAATAACATGGCTTCCTCGCTTCTAGGCAGTCAGTCAGTCAAGTGTCTGAGTGATAAATCGATTGCCGCCAAATGACAACTACAAAAGCGAAATATTTACAATGACAAAGCTACAAGTGTTGACACCATCAAATAGCCGTTACTTCCACTCCAGTACTGCCAATTGTTTTGATATTTAGTTGTATGAGTTGGAAAACATGCAGACCACACCACACACACACACACACACACACAGCCTTTTAGACCGTTTGAGACAACGACAGCTTGTTAGTGCTTAGATTGGCTCACAAACAAATGTTCTACAAACAATTGTTATTATTGTTACTGCAATTGTGTCACTTACAGCAAAGGTTATTGCGTTTATTATTGTTCTCGCTGCTATCGTTGTTGTTATTATGCGGCCACTTTGAAACGGCCATGCGGCGTGCTTTTAAATCAAATTTGTTCTTTCAAATGCGTCTTCACTTTCAAATGGCTTGCATAATTTTATAGCCTTTCTGGCCTTATTGTTATTTATCTCATTTGTGGTGCGCTTAGTCACTAGCGTGCCGCAATTTAGACTCTGTTCCACCTTCTTCACACTTACTAGAAGTTATTTTTTTTTGCGCGGAGGACGTCTTACGCCTTTAATTTTTACAACCACTTTGCTGCGCGCAAACCTAAAAGCCACTTCCGTTTCGTATCGCCATTTTCACTTTTTCCCTAACAAACTCCTCCTTCTTTTGCTTTAAATATTATTTTCCATTCCCTTTCTTTCTTCTATCAATTTATTTTCATTCAGCTACTTTGCTTTACTTTCTTGTAGCCTGTTTGAGCTTTTTCCTCCTTCCTGCCTCCCTTTTTTTGCTTTCTTTGCTTGGCTTCCGGTTGGCTAGTCTTAGCTTATTGCAGCATGACTGCCACAGCTGGAATCGGTCTCTTGAGACACCAAGTCCAAGTCATTGCCTCAATTGTATCTCCAACTAGGACTTCCGTTGTGGCCAGTGCCACAGTGCTTTTACTATTTTCTTCTTTGTACCTGCCCCACTATGCGTTGGTGTGTGTGTTCGTGCGCAGTCAACAGATACTTTGAGGCAATCGTTAGCGGATGTGGTGCTTGGATGCGCGTCGCTTCTAATATGGTCGGCAATTTTTTTTTTATGCTACATGGTTTCTGCATTTGTTCGTAATTTAAAGGAAGGGTTGTAATGTACATAAGTACATATACTCATTCTGAGTAGCATGCATCACGTAAACGGCAACGGTATGCGCTCAGAGGGATGCTCTGTTATGATTTAATTCAGCAGGTCGAGAATACCGGATGCAAAGAGTGACTATCATACCAGCAGCATTTCAAAAAAAGCTTAACACAATTGTGCCGCGCCACATTATTTGATCGAAGTTTTGATTTTACTACCAAACATCCTTGCAACTTGAAAATACTAATTAAAAAAAATTTGTAGCTAATACATATTTTTTCCTTAAAACGGGGTTAGGATTCCCTTCCAGTCTGCATATTTTTAAGTGATCCCATCTCTCAAACTTTTTACGTTAATGAAATTCAGTGTACCAACCCTTGTTCTGCCACATACGACTACGCCACTCGCCACTCCTTTGCTGCACATCAATTGCTCTAAGCAGTGCAACTTTGTTTCCTCTGTTGCCAACGTAACATTAGTTCTGTGCAAATTTTCTTTGAATATCCCATTTCACTTTTCTTGCTACGTCCTTCTGTCTCAATAGCACAGACGTCCAACTAGTTTTGTATATCACACATTTTATTGCACCCCAGCGTGTTGCATCGCTCCGCTGAATTTACGCGCTACGACTTGCAACTCGTTGTCAAGTGCGTGGTCGTGTGCGTATCCACATTGTAGCGTGCGAGTGCCCTACTCAAAGTACCGTAACCGAAGTGCCACAGAATTAAATAGAGAGTGAAAGCAAAAGTATTGCAACAAAATCATTTATTTCAAGTGTTTGTATTTGAAGGGAAGTAGAGAGGAGAACGAAGGGCAAATGGGAGGCTTGGAAAAACTTAAGAGAAAATACAAAGTAGTTTATGCTGACTGCTGTATCATGCAGCTATGGTAGCTTGCTGACTGTTGGCGGCGTTGACTCTAAGCCACTGGACATCCTTCTATTTCCGTTTGTTTCGCCAACTACTTCGACAGGCATAACTAAAAGCTCTCTCAATTTTTAAAAGAATTGCGCGCAGAGCTGTCTCCACTGATTTGTTTTTACAATAAAAATGTATAGAGATCTCCGGCCTTAACGTATACTGGCTAGCCGGTTTTTTTGTGCATACACGCATTTGGAGAAAGCAGGTGGCAGCCCTATTAAAAAATAATGCCTCATTGCACACCTGGTGGCCAAGCCCCTCCGTTTGTCATCTTATGTGGAAATCTGTTGTCATTAACAAAATTTGCCTTTACGTAGTTTATGTAAGGTGGTAATTTTTATAAAGGTGGCCACACCACTAAAAAAATATAAGCTTGTTGCACATCCGGAGACCATATCCTTTAATTCGATAACTAATTTTTTAGTTCAACGAATGGTGAACACCTTATAGCTTTAAAAAGGTGGCAACCCCACTCATATTTTGTAATTCAACGAAAGGATCTTTAATTTTTAAAAAGCTGGCAATCCTACTCATATTTTCAAATTCAGCGAAGAAATCTTATGATTTTTTAGACAGATGACACCCCTACAGTAATTCTAAGTATTTACTAACGATAACACCCCTATCGATACAGATTATAGTTATTAAACAAAATCTCGTCGAAATCCATTCAGTCATTTTCGAGATTAGCGAGGTAAAAAAATCTCGGTTTTGCTTAATACTGTGTAGCCATAAAATAGTAATTTTAAATAGGTGGCAACCTTTCTAAAAAAAATCGTTTGTTTGTGAAAAAATAGCACAAGGCAACCCATGTTTGCAACAAAAAAATGCCTGTTCCATTATTTCTTGAGGAAAGAGTAAGGCAACAGGCTGCGCAGATCATATGTCGGAATTCCTTGGATACACTTGACCGTTTTCTTAAGAGCTGCATACTGGCCTTAAATAGGTAGCAATCCTCTTAAAAATATTTTCGAAATAAATTTTTTTTACGTTTAGCGTATTAAAGTGCGTACATTTAGATAGGCGTTAAAGCAGGTGGCAACGCTATTCAAAAAATGTTCGAAGTAAAACTTCCTTAAATATTTTAAACAGGTGGCAACTCACAACAAAAGGAAACAAAGCTTTCTTATACCTCTTTCGATTAACATTCATACTGTAGAACTTTATTCAGCTTATGGAAAACGGAAATTGGCTTTCAAATAGGTAGAAACCCTTTTAAAAATAAACAAAACTTGGCACCAAAAAAGGTTGCCTCTAAACCTTCTTCGTTTGCCACCCGTATTGTTATACTTCAGTTAATTTTTTAATAAAATTAAATTATAATTTTTAAATTTAACTTTTAAAACAGGCGGCAACACTCTTAAAAAAATAAGCTACACGTTAATCCAGGTAGTTAGCTATCTCTACGCTAAATTTTCTCCTAAGAAAGAGCAACAAACATACTCACGCCTACTCTCACCAACCTTCACATTTATAACAATAAAGAGTAAGCTTTGATTTAATTTGTCAATTAAATTAATTTTCATCGTGAACATATGGAGTCTTTAATATCGCATCACAATGGGCCTGTGGTAGCCTAGCTGCAAGAGATGAGGGTAGCCGAAATAGCCTAACCTAACCTAATCGTGAAAAATATTTTCAAAA
>NW_023473384.1:0-3790 GCF_013731165.1 Rhagoletis pomonella
CAAGCATCGTTGGTCGCGAGTTCAAGTCGCGGAGGAGGCAGTTGTGGTTTTTCAGACTTACTGAATTTAAATTGTTGGGTCCCGCCTACGAAATTTGTTTTTTAATAAAATATGTAACAGACATGGCATCGAAAAAAGAAAAGAAAAAACGAAAAAAATATACAAAAATCGAATCTTAAAAACGTTTTCTTATAAAAAAACTGTCCAAAACGGAACCGGTTAAAAACTAGTTGCAAAGTAATGCACTGGACGACAATTGACACCGCCAATGACATCGCCGTGTAAAACTGGACAGTTGAAAGCATTGATTGGGTATTGAGCTAGAACTAGTACTGTCGGCATAAATACTAGTTCTGAGCCAGTAAAATTTTCTGCAGGGTATATATGTATATACATATGTACATATGTCTGTATAAGTACTGGGACTGTTATATTTTTCATAACCATAGAAAAGTACCATATGACTACTCGAACAACGCCGTCATTCAGCGAAGCAGTCAGGTAGCCACAGTGATGGAAAAGTAGGTACAGTTGTGCCACTTTTGGCACTTTCATTTACAGATGTGCTTTCTTCACAATTCATTCAGCTTTGGCACAATCATAAGTTATTGAAATTTAGCATAATATGCACATATGTATATATCAAAAAATCATATATTACATTATAGGTTCGGAAAGTGAAAATTAAAATCACTTATAAATTGAAATAAGGGCCATTATATGAAATTAATAAGAACAATAATCAATTTTAAGAAGAATAGTCAAAACTGGTCCAAATTTCACCCCGCTGTTATTTTGCCTATATGTAGGTATATGTGAAAGAGGTTGGTACCAAAATGCATGAGAAAAACTAAAGTCGGAATTTTTATGCTCTCACCCCCTAGGATTGTTTCATACCGGAAAAATTTTGCCCGTGGTTTTTTATTTTGCAATCAAAAAATATTTAGAGGTCGCTCAAGGCAGAGAACTTAGATAGATAGAGAAGGTGCAAACTGAAAGTGGAAACTATTCGCGGACGAAAAAATAACAGCGTTAGAAAAGTTCAAGTCGGAATGTAAAAATTCTGTTGAATTTAAGTTGATAACATAATACAATGTTGAGCAACATGAAATGTGATGTTCTTTGCGAGCAACTAAACGAAAATATGGTAAATCTTCACATAATTTTTATTAATTTGTAATTATTGTTAAATTTTTTATCTTGTTCTCCCTTTATGAAGATGCAAATACAATTTAAAATAATGATAGTTTGGCATAAAGTTTACACACATATGTACATGCATAAATATACTGGCAATCAAAAGTGAGTGCATGGTGTTTTTTGCTTAATATTTGCAATGTTTTTCAATGAATTTTTTTTATTATCATTTTATAAAAATGTGGTTCATGCTCTAATCAAAACTATACAAGTCAAACTTTCAAACTCTACACAGAACATAGAAAAATTCAACGAATTCTCGTCTAAATTTTGACCTGTTTAATCTGAGTTTTTAGAAAAATTTTGAGTACGCAGATAGATCGGTTTTTTAATTCTCGTGGAACAAGATCAAGTTTTAAGCGGCTAAAAAATCCGGTTGATTTTTAATGATTATTTATTGCTGACGGCTTTTTGCACTTTTTACCAAATAAAAGTGAATTTCTTGTAGAATAAAATGCGCATGACCGTTTGCAAACAAATAAAAAAAAAATTGCACTATTTTTTACAAATTGCACTTGCTATATGCATAAAACCGCAATTCCCGTCGAAAATAACATAAAAGTTTAACTTAAAAACATTGCAAATATTAAACAAAAAACAGGATGCACTCACTTTGCCAGTGTACATACATATTTGTGTTTAAAATTAACTACTTATGAAATAATTTTTGTGGCACGAACATATACATACTTGCGCTTTCTAAAAATAGGAATAAAAATTGGATTCACATAAAATTTTAATTCCAATAACTAATATTTTAGTGAAAATATTTACAATAAAGCTTTCAGTAACTTTTGGCAAATTTGAGCGATTATGTGAAATTATGCATGCGTTTGTACCTACATATCCATTTACATATATTATTTTAAACAAAGCTAATAGTAAAATTTAAAATGGAATATGGATATGACAATTAAAAAAAAAAAGAAATTATTACTTGGTCCCTCCGGGATTTGAACCAAGACAAACGACGAGACGCCAAAAAGTTGCATCGCCTCTAGCGTACACGCCACAGCACATTACTGGAACGGCAATTTCCAAATCACTACATATATGAAATTTTTCATTCGTCCAAGGAGACAAACGCATAAATATGCGTGCATTTATAAATGTAAATATGTGCATAAATATGTACGATTGTTCTGGTTTCGTCTTCCCCTCGCCGTCCACCAACCATATACAAATTATTAAATTTCTGCGAATTGCCACGACGCCCCCAAAATTAACCCTTGGTTGACGAAATATTTAGGTTTTCGCATAAGTTTACATTTAATAAAGCCATACTCGTACATTTTATATGGAGAAGAATATTAATTAATTTAAAATTCTGCATGTAACCATGTTCTGGACGATACATGTAACTTTCATCAAGATTAACCATAAAAATTGTGCTTCATTAACAGTTGGAACCAGCTGAAACCAAAAAAACTATGTTCGCTAAAATGAGGTAAAAACCAACTGGAATTGACATTTTTTACACGCATACATGCATACATTCATATACACATGTACAGTGGAGTAGCACTAGCTTGGACATTGCATTGCTTGTACTTTGATGTGTTTGAATCTTTTATGGTACTGAAGATTTACTTACGGATGAAAAATATTAAAAATCGTCCGTGCATATATGTAAATATACTTTTATAAACGCTTTGAAGTATAGAAAATTTTAATATTAAAAAATAAATAAAATAATTTTTTTGTATATATGTAAATGGTGTTCAAGGCACATTGACCCACCTGTTCAAAAATCGTGGCGCGTCATGGACAAACATTTTACAATTTCGGACCGAAAAATGTGAAAACGAGCTAAGTTGCCACGTTACATCTGTGAACTTCCGATAAAACCACATATGTTTGTGATTTTAGAAGTTTTGATTTTATTTAAAAAAAATTAATGTATTTTCCTGCAGAAAACGTACACTTTTATTTAATGTTTATTAAAATGACACTTTAAAATACTAGTTAGTTGAAATATTGGTATGGAACAGAGAAATAGAGTGTTTTGTCAAAAATTACCAAAAATTACCAAAAATTGCCAAGATTCGAGATAACTTATTTTACTGGTTATAGAGAAATAATTGCCACTTTTCACTTGGCTGGCCGAGATTTCTTCATTTTAAGATTTTAGAATTTTTGTGTCGGATTGACAAAGTTGCGCTTGTTGGTGATGAATTTGCGGGGAGATGTGCTGCGGTTGTTTTTATGAATGAATTTACTTGGCCTTGAGAAATATGCGCATGCGTTTATGAATGAAATAGTTATTGTTGTATTTGAATATACGCGTAATTATGTATGTGTGTATGTATGCTGCCGTGAGTTGTAAATATGTACATTTGTATATATGTGCGTGGTACTTAGACAGCAATATGCACGTATGTATGGATGTACTTATAACGGGTGATTTTTTTGAGGTTAGGATTTTCATGCATTAGTATTTGACAGATCACGTGGGATTTCAGACATGGTGTCAAAGAGAAAGATGCTCAGTATGCTTTGAAATTTCATCATGAATAGACTTACTAACGAGCAACGCTTGCAAATCATTGAATTTTATTACCAAAATCAGTGTTCGGTTCGAAATGTGTTTCGC
>NW_023473385.1:0-3606 GCF_013731165.1 Rhagoletis pomonella
CACACCTATGCCATTCTGCCAACCATAGTTTTAAATGAGGAACCACATACTTACACGATTTTGCTGCAGCGATTTATTCGAACATTCACAGATCTTCTTTTCGTCGTGCCGAAATCGCACGAAATCGTTTGTCTATAAATTAACAGTTTTTAACCGACTTCCCAAGAAGGAGGAGGTTATCAGTTCGTCGGAATATTTTTTCTTTTTTGTAACTTTGGACCACGTCAACCGATTTCGAAAATTCTTTTTGCATCGGAAATGTTGTGTCTCAGAGGTGGTCCCATACTAATCTGGCTTAGATCCGATCATTGGATCATGATATATGTATATTTTTTTTTAAGTCGTTTTTTTTTTGCTAAACATTAATTGTTACTGCGATAAAATCGGACAGATGTGTGCGTACTTGCGTTTTCGAAGCAGTAAGGTCTGTAGCATCAAAAATGGTTCCGACAGAATCGCACCGGTGTGTGGATGTCTTAAGTCTGGGTAAAAAAATTGGGAATATGAATCGCAATTTTGAAAATTAAAAGTCACGGTATTTTTTTATATTGTGTATGAAATATTATTAAGATCTTTATATAGTAAAATATCTTTATTTGTTACTTTTACAGTGATGCCTTTTGATGCAAAATAAACAAAAAATATTAAATTTATGAATTTTTTAAATGTTTGCTACGCCCATTTTTGAGTAAGAAATTTTGTCATATCTAGACGCAGAAATTAACTCATTTTGTTGCATTTAAAATGCAATAGCCGTGTTTTACAATTATAGTATGCCATGAAAAACTTTTTGCAATTTGTGATACCGGAACGTTGTACAGTGGTTCCAAATCAACGAATAGCGGAAAAAATTTAATATAATAAAAAAATAATCGAACTAAAAGTTTCCAGAAAATACTTTATGTATTTTTTCCCCCTTTTTGTATTCACCTTTTTGTATTTCTTTAATCTAATCTAATCTATGGATTTGTAATTAGCGTCGTTAAAAACACCTGAAAACCGATTGTTGTCAAATAGTTTGGAAATGCTGCATGCTAAACTTTATATAGAATGCAGGAAGTTTACGAGGGGATAAGGGCATTTAAAGTCCTGGAGAAATCAAAGAGGCGGCTGGTGTCAGCTGATTTTAGTTTTATCTAGTTGTATGGGCAAATCTAAAAAATAGGTACACTATCAAAATAAAAATTTTAATTTTTAAATTTGTGAGCACACCTATGTTTTATATATCATTTTATTCGTAATCTCTTAATAAATCGATTAATATAAGTGTATTCATTTTTATCAAGTGCTTCAAAAGTTAGACGAGGAATAAATATGAAAAAGAAAACAAAAGAATAAGCTGGGTTCAAATTACGCTGTTCAAGTTGTAAACTTTGAGCAAAGATTTTGAAAGTTGAACTCACTGAATTGGCACGTTCTAAATTCAATGGCATGCCCCGTTTTACCAGATTGGCTCTGGTTTTCGAGATAACGGTACTTGAAAATTTAATTAAATTTTAACTATTTTATAAATAACTCCCTCAGTTTTGAAGTTATTTTACTAAAATTTTGCACATAACAGTTTTTTAATATTACCTTAATTATTCCTCAAAATTATCGAAATAGGTTCACATTAACATATAGCTCCAATACAACTGATTACTCAGATATGTGTTTTTGCGCTATAACTCTAACTTCATATCTGAACAATAAATTGTATGCATGCTATATGTTAAATTGAGCCTATACCAAATTTTAACCTGTTTAATTGGAGCAGTTATTTGCAAAACAACGTCTCGGATCAATCAGTTGGATGGGAGCTAGATGTTTTAGTGAACCGATTTCGATGATTTTATGGAATAGTTAAGGTAATATTAAAAAACGGTTATGTGCAAAATTTTAGTAAAATATCTTCAAAACTCATGGACTTTTTATAAAATAATTAAAATTTAAGCAAATTTTTAAGTACCGCTATCTCAAAAAGCGGAGCCAGCAGGGTAAAACTGAGGACGCCATTGAATTTAGAAGGCTCCAATTAAGTAATATCAACTATCACAACATTTGTCGAAAAAAAGTTACTTTGATACCACTCTCGAAATATTCTGACTAAAAGAAGGAGCATCATTAAAAGTAGTAAATCAGGATTTTTACACACTTCTAGAGAAATTTTTTTTAAGCATTTTACAGGTATATGTAATTTTATAAGGACTAGCAGTTATAGAAAGATTTAGATCATTTCGACGTATTTTCCAAATGTGCCTTCAATTAAGGTGTTTTTGAAAAAAAAATTACGCTCAAGATCGCAGAAAATTGTATCTTTAAAAGTTTGTTTATTCTGAACACCTCTTGCTAAGGTATCAAATTATTCGTAATTGTTTGTAAAATTTCTTAAAATTAAATGCTTCAAAACCTATACGCGAAAAACCGAAAATTTTGAAAATTGTGAAATGTGGAGTTACAGACTTTGAGTTACTTGCCATTTCGTTATTTTTTAATGCACACTTTTCTCGCCTACTACATATGAAGTGTACACACACATAAGTGCTAAATGCCCATTTAATTTCAAATCAGAATATGGCGTGTTTCAAAAGTTATGACATAATTAATTGTGAACCTCTTAAAAATTACATAAAAAATTCACTTGTTTTCATTATTATTTTTAATTTAAACACCTATATTTCAAAAGTTATGCAGCAAATCGATCCAAATTTGTTTCGAGGCTTCAAGTATACGTCAATGAATTATACCCAAAAGCAACCAGCTTGATTTAGTTTACAACAGTGAAAATAAAGCTAAACAACACAAAGGTTACCTGTTTTTTAGATTTGCCCATATAATACTGAAATATAGTGCTCAGTTGGGAGAAGTGAGGAGCTTTTTTTTTTTTGTAGGCCTCTTAACCCTTTGCTGTCTCCTAAATTTTCTTTTGTTTAACTTGTTTGAGTGTCACAGTCCCGGCTGGTCCCGTATGAATGCACATTTGCTATTATTTAGTTTACGATATTAATGGTAAAAAATATTTTAATATCTCTGTTAAACTTGTTTATTGAGGTAGCCTAATGATGACAACATTGTTTTTCCTTGCAATTAGGGGAACGCAGGTTATTGCGGATTGAGCGGCTATTGGGGACCACCTATTTAAAAAAAAAACGAGAGTCATTTAAAATAGAGGTTCAAGAAAAAATTAACTCTGTGAAGGAAAAACAAATAAATATATAAAAGAATAAATAATATAAAAAAAAACTTTTTAATATACAACGCTTTTATAAATGGACTAAAAAGTAGAAAATAATATTTCTCAGTCACATAGAATTTGTTTTGATAACTTTTGATTTTGAAATTTTAGCAAAAGCCATTATAAACAATCTATGAAATTGAAAATGAAAAAAGTGGAGCGCATGCAATACAAAGCATTCGATTTAATTGACAATAGTCAAACTACATAACGTAGACCTAAAATTTCTACAGCGAAAGTAGAACTTTGAAATCGATTTTAAGCGGTTGTTATTCATATACCCACATACATACATACATATATTACTTTTCATATCAATTCAAGTGTATTACATGCGCCCCACGCTTTTCATTTTCAATTTCATAGATTGTTTATAATGACTTTTGCTAAAA
>NW_023473385.1:3616-3790 GCF_013731165.1 Rhagoletis pomonella
TATGTATGTACATACAAACGAGCACCAATTAATTTTATTTAAAGAAATGGCGTGTCGTCTATTTCCGCTGTAGCAAACGTAGTACATAGGGCGACATCTAGATGTCATCTACCTCGCCCTATTCACTACAGATGTCGCCCTATGCACTATGCTTTTTTATAGGAACTTTTCAAA
>NW_023473386.1:0-3790 GCF_013731165.1 Rhagoletis pomonella
GTCGTCAGCCCAATGCCCCATACATAGGCGCCAATGAAATAAAAAAAGTACCTACGATTTTTTCGTACTACATATTTATGTAGGCAAGTACCAGAACAAAAACAAACATAAAAACATAAAAAAGGCGCCAAAGTAAATAAACGGCAAGACGAAGTGATACTAAAATATTAAACAAGCAAATATAATAAAAACTAAAATTAATTATTCATAAATTATGGTACAGCTTCACACGCAAGTAATAAGTAGTAGTAGTAGTAGTAATAACAAACAAATACAGTAGCTAAATAAACAAATAAATGGGAAGTCCAACTAACACAGCTAGCACTTAATAAAAAGTATGAATAATGTTTAGTTCAAGCCGGTCGAGGGCTCTGCCACAACCTACCCACTTAGTAACAAAGGCCAATGACGAAACTAATAAAAAAAAAACAATAAACATTGCAATGAGAGTAAAAAAATAAAAACATTCGACGACACAAAAAGTGACAAACTCTAGGTAGGTACTACAAAAACCAGCAATAAACATCTAAGGTTAGCTGAGTTCACTTGAAGCTTGAAGATGAGTGAGTAGTCAGTAGACAACACGATATGTCGCCTGGGCACTGCACGCGAGGCAAATAAACGAAGAGGCAAACAAAATATTAAAATACATAATGGATGTTAATACATACATACATACATATAAGAGATTAACAGCAACGTGCGAGGATAAAGAGAAAAACAAAAAAAAAAAACACGGGATGTTGTGTTAAAAATATGGGTATTGCTATGATTATCGAAATACATATTCACCCAAAAAAAAAATCGATATTTTTTCCGTTACTTTTTAAAGAAATATTCACTTAAATATTTTTTTAAGGCTAACGATAGATTTTTCGCTATTTCTTTCCTATACTTTTTAAAGATATTTTTATCGATACATTTACCGAGTTTTCTATTTATAGTGAAAAATAGCGATTATCGCTATGATTGTCGTCGAAATCTTTACTTAAAAACTGTGGAGAGTTAGCCATAAATGTATCGATATTTACACTTGCCGAATGTTTTTAACAGTATATTCATCATTAGAGAAAACGTTTATTCGATCTTTCTACCGAGGTATTTGCCGATAAATGTTTCAACAGGCTCATACACCTACCACTAGCATCAACAAATTTATCGATAAATCTCGACAAGAAACAAGTCTTCGATATTTCAACCGATGTACCTATTTATCGATGTGGTTATCGAAATACATATTTTCAAATGAGTTGATCACTGTTCCGATAGGTTCTTCGATCACCGTTGTATTTTCTACTAATATATGTAAATAAATTTATCGATATAATTAGCGTCGTTAAATATATTCTTGTCGATATCTACAAATATGTGTACACAAATTTTTTGATAGGCAATAATCTAGTTTTATAGATAGCATTTTGAGCGAATGTGTTCATATGTATGGATAATTTTAGCGATGCGCCCCATTGATAACTGATTGATATTCTTATCTATATAATTATTGATATTTATTGAAATAATTATTGACATTTATCGATATAATTATCGATATTTATCGAAATGATTATCGACATTTATCGTTAAGAGTTATCGAACTGTATTATTATAATCATCGACGCTTATCGATATATTTGCCGTCTTATGTGGTGCTACTTAGACATATCTAATTATTTTATTGGCATCAATATCGATATCTTAATTAATAACGATATTAATATAATTATCGGTACAATTATCGATTTAAATGTACCTTGTTATTAAAATCTTGATTAAGTCTTGCAATTAATCATTTAAAGAGAATTATGCTGAGCCTAGGTCTAAATAACCTGCGGACTCTCTCGAGCAAACTTTCAAAGCCAGAGCTAACAAGTTGTTCCGGGCGTGGAAACTGTATGGCACCCCCGAGTGCATCTCTTCTGCCAGAGAAGGTATAAGAGCTCCTCCGTCAAACTGCGTTCTGCCGGGTGGATTTTACGCCCAGGCCTGCTCTGGGTCTGACGTTGGAGCTGCGTTTCTGTATATCGTCGATTTCTGTGGGGGGGAACCCTTTGTTTTCGGACTTCAGCTGTTATTCTTTGTGACTGGATTCCGAGTCGATTTCACGCCATCTTGCCAGGATTTAGACATAAACTCGATAAAAAAAAGCGGAGTGACGACCACAGTACCTAATCATATTTGGGATTTTTTTTTTTATATTTCGTTGTTATTGGAAATTCAGTTATAGCTTGAAAATCAGTGAACATGCGCCAGAAAGAATTTCGTTTACCCTTTTTAAATTCCTAGTATTTATATGTACATATATATCTACATTTCAAATTGACATTTTAATGCGCTGCTCACACACTTTGGCAGATTTACTACACCACTTTCCCATTTCGAAAACTGATAAAGCAATTGCATGCAGCGCTTCTACTACTTATGTGGTTTCACACCACAGTTTCATTAGCCAGTTTGGTCTGCCAGTAAGTCAGTCAGTTAGCCAGTAAGTCAGTCAGTCAGTCAGCCAGTCAGTGAGCTGATAACGCATTTCTTAATTGAACAGCTTGCGTTCACCGCTGACAGGCGGTAAGGTGCGCATTAGCGCTCGTCAAAATGTCAAGACTGTTTCTGTGTTTTGTGCTTTTTATTTGCATTACGATTCGTACTTGTCACTCACTTATCGCCTCTATCTTATCAGCGTGGAGTATATAAATACATAAATGTGAGATAATAAAAGCTTACTTATAAACTAACAAGCTGATAATAAAAAGGCATTTACATACATACATTGTATGTATGAGCTGAGCTAAGTGGCGATATGTGTATGTAAATAGCGTGCACGGTGAATGGGTCATATATAAGTATATAAAACTAAATATATATTAACATACGAGAAGCCCCTTTAAGGCCCCACAGTTGTAAATAAGTGGTCATAATGCAAGATGAGAGGTATGCGCCAGTTAATAAATTGGATTTTTTGATTTAAATTTATGAAGTGATGAAAATTAAAACTTAATGAGCAAATAAAATTGCATGCCGCAGTGATCAATTGGAATTTACTGGACTTATATTGGCTCTGGCAGATATTGGTTGGACGATGAACGCTACATAATTTATGTAGGGAAAAAGGAATGATTTAAGAGAGGGATTTGGCTTGAATACCTATAAGGGGGATAATTGCAATTCCGATATAAATAAATTAAAAATTAAATAAAGCGAAAAATTTATAAATAATACATATGCACATTAGGGCGGGTCATATTTTTTTTGTTGACATGCGCGTATACCATGGGAGGATTCTAAGTGTAATTCTAAGCAAATTTGCTAAAGAAACCATGTGTCTAAAATCAGTTTAGAGTTTATCAAATTACGAAAAAAGGTTTCGAAGAAAATGTGAAATTTTCATCGTTGCGCTGTCTGGTGGAAGTTTTAAGAAAAACACAAGTGCAGAAATGGATTCCTCATACCAAAAAAAAAAACCTTAAAGCATGTTTTTATACAAAATTTATGCACTTCTTTAGGACACTACAGCAAAATGCTAAGAAACCTAGTTTTTCAATTTGGCAAACTACAAATTGATTTTATACCCAAATTTTTTGACACGAAACCATCATTAATAATGTAATTTCGTAACTCTTCCAGTTCACATTTTGACTAGCTAAGATTGCAGCTTTAAAGTTCCAAAGGTTATTATTAATTCGTTATCCTTTGTGTTGGGTGGCTTTTCGGAGCATTGTGTCTTTGTTTTTTTAATTTATTGTGACTTTTTGGAACTTCCAGCTTCAGATTTACATATGTATCTACTTTAAAA
>NW_023473387.1:0-3790 GCF_013731165.1 Rhagoletis pomonella
AGTTAGAGCGAACTTCTAACAAATTCAAGGCCATAATAGCCGCTTGGCTATCAGAATATACGCTCACTTCCCTGACTGTTATAATGCTTCTTAGCAGTGAAGCCACCGCCTCCTTGGTGCTGGAGATTTATTGCACGATACTCTCAACCGGGGAAATAAATCTGTGGACTTAGTGCATCTCGGATATAAGGTAATTATGCTGAAATTGTTAATAAACCTTAGACCACACATGCGGTCGGTAATCCGTAACACCTTGAAGTGCTCAAAATCATTCGAAGAGCTAATTATGGAAAAAATTGAAGTGCTAGAACACGTGACCACGATCAAATTTCTAATGGATGACTATGTGGAAAATAAGGGGAAATATTTACTCTTCATAATTTTCAACCACTAGGCACACCCTGAACATTCACGCGCAAATGTCAGTAAACCAACAAATCCATATAAGAAGCTTTGATTAACTGAGAATCAAAAAAATACTCTCTCTCTCAAATCCTGTACTTACGAGGACATTATAAGCGACCCTTCTCTTGCTGGCAGTGCACTACGCAGCGAACAAAAACGGCTGATCAGGCAATGGCGCTTCATCTGTCTGTCTACTTGACTGTGCATGTGGTTGTGTTTGTGTTCGTGTTGTTGCAGCTGCTGTGGAAGAGAGTAAATTTTATGAGGATACAAAAACACTTAATCACATAAATCAGCAAAGTAAGTTATGGAGAGTGGGAAAATGCGAGTTAAGGATGCGGAAGGAAATAGGCAGCGAGCAGAGATGCACACACACACACACACATACATGCATATGTGCTGATTATGCGTCCCGCTCGCACGCCCAAATGAACTGTGATTTTGTGATGAATCGCGCGTCAGAGCAACAGCAACAACAACAACAAAAGTAAATAACCAAACAACAACAACAACTTAAGGCGTAATAACGACAGTCGGACATGATGGCAGGACAAACGATGTACTCACCGACGTAGCACTTGCCCAAGTTCATAATAGTTTACCGCTACCCTATTTACTCATTTATCTCCAATTGTGCGAACAATGCAACGTACATACATACACATTAGTTCGTAGTCGTACGCAGTAGTTAGTATGCGTGAAAATGTGTGCGTGCATATGCGTGTCGTTGTGTTTATGTGCGATTTAAAAGGCACTTAATTTTGTTATTGTGCAATAAACGATAAACGAGCAACGAGTTGGCCAAGAGACGAGACGAGATAATTGAGATATTTGCACACCGTTTAGATGGAAGCTCACCGGCGAACGGGGGGTGTTGGGGGCGAGTTGGGGTTTGAAAGAGGAAACGATTTACACAGCAGTCTGCAAAGCCAAGTCGTTACACAGGCAAGCAGACAGACAAACAGACACATATGTAGGTATAAATGTATGACAGATAGACATGTAATAGAATCAGCAAAATGAGTAGCCAAGCATTGTCAGGGGGGGGGTGAAATGGGGAGTAGATAAATGAAGATGTGTATGTGTGTTTTTGTCGGTTTGAATTGAATTGAATGCCTGGGCTTCGTGCAATTACCGAAAAGGGGATGTTTGCGGGCAACCACTGTTGTTTTTATTGCTTGATTGGGAAGATGAAAAAAGAAATGCTGAAAAGATGACAGCAAATGGTTGAAGAAAACGGAAACAAAACATTGCATGATGGCTGGCTAAATGCTTCTGTATTTGTAACTATTACGGTGGCGCATAAAAAAAATACAACCCTACTTACATAGTACATACACGCATGCAGGCACAGTTGTGGTAAATATTTATACGCTCATCCTTTGAAATTTCGTTTCGCCGTTACACTTCAATACAATTCAATTTAACTCAATTGAATTCTGAGTTGTCCATTTCCCAGCAACAGCGAAAACATTGATGTAACAAAAAGAAAAAAAAACAAAAAAAAACAAAAACAAACCAACAAAATTGAAAAGAAAACTGCTGCAACGTTGTAGATGCAACGAATGTTCAAAGGAAATATCGTTTGCTTTACAGGAGCTGCATGTCAGGATATTGGTTAATTTCATCAAATGTTTATCCTTATCGTATAACTGTGTTTTTATATTCCTGATTGTACGATGCGTAAGTATTCGAATAAAAAATGTTAACAAGCCACAATAACATTGACAAATAAAAAATTTTTTATTTGGAGCTATCGGCGTTGCTTAACATTGAATTTGAATAGTTACAATAAATGCAACAATTTCGTAAAATGGTTTTTAATGCATGAGTGTGAGTGCATAGGCTGATGATATCCTTCTGATGGTAGTAGGTAGATATCCACCCCCCAAATATACTATCCGATCAAGGCCAAACCCAGCCGAAAGTATCTGACTTGAATTTGTTAAATGACGTAGCGCTGACTCTATCGTGCTAAATTACATATCTTGGCTTCACGCTGAACGCAAAGCTAATCTGGACCTAATGTAAGGTCTCAGAATAAGCTGTAGAAAAAAATTGGGCTTTGTTGCTCTAGATATACACAGCAGTCATACAACTTATTCTATTTTTTGAAGTTAAGGGCTGGTGCCGGTTCTCGACAAATCTACAGTATGGAGTACGGTGCCTAGTTTTTCCACACCGGTACGGCACGTTCATAGAACACATATTCGATAAAACGCACGAACAAGCACGGAGAAAAAATCAGTGAGCCCCAGTCAGGAACGGTCCGGCATAATCCCAGCGGATTATCTGGAGTCTCAACGAAAATATTAACTTTAATGAAAAAATTAAGCAAAGCTATAATTTTTCATATAAGAAAAAATCCCAGTAAAGTTCAATATATTCTTTTTAACATACAACATGCAGCATACTCAAATCATTTACCCATTGGCGAAACTATAAAACTGGCAAATTCGGGACGCGTGGTGGCTGCTAAAATAGTCCATTTTGCCCCTATAATTTACCGAGCTTTGTTGGAAATTCACCCATGCACACACGAGTTCGTGCTGAAGACAAATTTGCCAGCACGTACCCGCGGGATTTTCCAGGAGCTCGTGGGGCCACTGCAAAAAAACCCCGACATGTGCCCATCTCCCGTTCGGACAAGCTTTAATTGCTCAGAAAAAACCACATAATTCTTTGTTCTAAGGCATAATTTCTAGACAATAATTCTCTCTGGCAGAAAATGGGAATAGAACCTAAACTTAAGGCTGTATCCTGATTCTGTGGCCATATATGTATGTAGGCACGCCGATGGATTCGAATAAGACCTCAATATGGGAGGTGAGGAATAATCGCAAGACCTATGACTCAAACCCACCTTTGGCTTGCGGGTTTCTGCAGAGTATTTTAAGCTGAGCTAACGGCAATCAACGGAGCTGTGGTAAGGCGGATCGGTTATTCTCTTAACATACATGATAACACTGGATCACACAATTTTATTTTTGTTTTTTTGGTTTTCCAGACTCCACTTTCCAATACCTATGTAGAATTGCTCGGTGATTCCCAAAATCTAGTTAATTTAGTTTTTCTATGGATACGTTTTCGAGATATATGCAATTTACCGTTATTCAGCTTAAAAAAAAAGAGTGGTTCTACTTAATCACGTACGAACCAATTGAACAATCGTATTACGATTACGCTACGGCAAGTGAAAGCCAACGAAATTCTCCATAAACCGTGTGTATACATCACTTTTCGATAGACCTGATAGTTTCAGAGAAATCAATTAATAACTCCAGATTTTTTTTTATGAAAAAATTTCAAATAATTCAAACTTTAACAAAGGGAAAATAAAAAAATGACGACTGTTTTGTTTTTTATTTTTATTTTTTGTTAATTA
>NW_023473388.1:0-3790 GCF_013731165.1 Rhagoletis pomonella
TTCAGATTGCTGTGCAAAAGACGTGTTGAAGCATCAGCAGCTACGTTTATAAAAAAATATACATTTCAATATATAAATTATTTATTTTTAACTATTTAATTTTTTTTTAATCTTTCATTTAGATAGTATCTATCGGAGTCATTGGATGATTATATGATGAACGTCTTCAACCAGAGCTGTGTAATGATTGAATCAATTGAGCATTAGACCGTTAGTTATTTCAACTTTTTTTTTTTAAATATGCAGTTTGCCGGGCGGAAAAAGATGTCTTTTGGTCTAAAAATAAGCTGTGCAAAATTTTATTCGAATATGATAACTCTAAGTACTTGCGCGTTGCATTTGAAAATTTAGAAAACCATATGCATTCTGGGAAAAATTTGTTTAACAAAATAGTTGAAAGTCGTGAATTTTATAGTCATTTGCTATGTAAAATAACACCAAAAATTCACGCCTTCCAACTATTTTGTTAAAAAAAATTTCCCCAGAATGCATATGGTTTTCTAAATTTTCAAATGCAACGCGGAAGTACTTAGAGTTATCATATTCGAATAAAATCTTGCATAGCTTATTTTTAGACCAAAAGACATCTTTTTCCGCCCGGCAAACCAAATTTTATTTTTAGCGAACGGTCTAGTGTGCATTCTCATTTTTTCGTTTCAAAAATGTGATTGTTTGATTTAAAAAATTTAACAACCACTCCTGAGATTGGTTACAAATTGTAAACACAAAATATGTAGGGTGTTATGGAATGGTTGACACCCAAGGTTCATAGAATACAAGGTTACATCAGCCATGGCCGCCATCTTGATGACGCAGATGGCTCAATTTTTGGAGTTGCCAGATTCCTAAAAAAATTATCTTATAAAAATACACTATTTTAGTCAAAAATACATCACGTTTTATTTCAAATATGTGTTACCCTGCTATTTACCGTTTGACAATTTGCGTTGAAGTTTGTGCATTTTTCTGCATCTTTGAATTTATTTAAACTATTAAAAATTTTAAGTGCGCTGTTTTTGATTGCAAAAATTACGCTGAAAAGAGTAATTTTAGGTTACCGTATGTCTAAAGATGAATTGCAATCTCGGTAGCGAAATTGTTTCAATGTTATGAACGCTTTTTATTTAAAAATGCGCGAGTGCGTTCTGCTAACTTACAAGAATAAAATCACTAGCAAATTTCCATAAGCATTCGATTTACATTTCACTATTGTACGAATGTTATTATGTTAATCCAGTTTCGCGTGAAGTTATAACATTTTATGTTGTTATAATAAGCTTTGCCACGATTTTATATCAAAAATTCCCATTTGATTAGGATTCCTAACATATGCTTAACGGCAACTATATTTTCTGCGTTTTGTGTACTCTCCCTCTTCTTAAAATATTTCAGCCAATCAGAACTCACTTCGCAACTACGTCATTGGAGGAAAACAAATTTTTGACAGCACCATGTCGTAACACCTTCTATTCTATGAACCTTGGTTGACACCCATTCACATAGAGAATGTATGATTGTACGTTTATGTGATTGGAATCTGTCATTATCATTCAGTACTAATACTATTTGTTGTATCAGAAGATTGCAGAACAAATAAATATTTGCTGCTAAAATATTTTCTAAGCGTTTGGCTGAGCTTCTCCTCAAACTTTAGGCATGAGTTCTGTTGTTGTGACACAAATGGAGACACCTACATATTTAAGGCTGACTCCGAACGCCAAATGATTTTATAAGAAGAGTTTTCAAGGCAGAAGTATACTCGAGGGTTTGCCATTGCGTGCCGAAGGACGACTGCTATTTTGGGTTATGATCTGACCAGGGATCTAACCATGGTCCTATGGAGTGGAAGTACGGACATATAATCACTCTGCTACGGCGGCTGCCGTAAGTACATGCTAAACATATGTATGTATACATACTCGATTGTTTGTTCTCAAAATGCATGAAAACTATACTACGCTTGCAAACAATTAATAACATATTGTGATAAATAGTTTTACGCTGAAAAGGGTAATTTTAGGTTTTACCGTATGTCTAAAGATGAATTGCTTTTTACCGTTTGACAATTTGCGTTGAAGTTTGTGCATTTTTCTGCATCTTTGAGTTTATATAAACTATTAAAAAATTTAAGTGCGCTGTTTTTGATTGCAAAAATTACGCTGAAAAGAGTAATTTTAGGTTTTACCGTATGTCTAAAGATAAATTGAAATCTCGGTAGCGAAATTTTGCCAATGTTATGAATGCTTTATATTTAAAAATGCGCGAGTGCGTTCTGCTCACTTACAAGAATAAAATCACCAGCAAATTTCCATAAGCATTCGATTTACATTTCATTTGTCACTATTGTACGAATATTATTATGTTAATCCAGTTTCGCGTGAAGTTATAACATTTTATCTTGTTATAATAAGCTTTGCCACGATTTTATATCAAAAATGCCCATTTGATTAGGTGATCTATTATTTTTATTGGCCAAATAATAGACATAAGAACGATTATGAGAAATGTAAACATAACAAAACTGTCAAAGCTAAATTCAAAATGGGGGGATTGTCAGATGAATGTACGTAACCAATAGTTATTCAAGACACGAACCACTATATCAGTATAGACACGAATTGACATGGCCACTATGAAAACGCCCACACTGACATACGATAAAGGAATCGGTGGTCACATACCACCGGCTAGAAAAATATATTTCCTTTTTCCGAATTGGACACGGAGCGAACCACACTCATCAGCCCTCGCAAGAACGCAATTACAACCAAGTAATTAAAGTGTATTAAAAGCTTGTATTAAAAGCTGGCGACATTCGGGGAGTCAATACTCACCCCTCAGTGGAAAGTGGAAAGTGAAATCGACTGCGTCCAAGCAAATATAAGGACAAAGGCTGACTGTAAAAAGCCTTTTTTTCTTGTATCGAGCTAATAGAGGCAAAAGGTACCGTCACATTCCTTCCGGCAAATCCCCAGCCATGTTGTTGCGTAGAATAAAGAAATTGTGGACTATTCATTTGACAGCAATTGAGTCACCATAAGCCGGTAATACAAAATCATTACACGTAAGTCAGCCACTTTCTTGCCACCATCCATTGGAAACGAGCTATCCATCAACCGTAAATAAAGATTCCTGTTTGGACCGACAAACTAAGGTCAAGCAAATCAATGGCGCCCAACTAAACGGGTGAAAAAAAATAAGTTTTGTTGAACATAACCACACTTAACCGCGTGCTCAGCTGAGGGAAAATAGCAATTTCATCATCGAATCAATTTAATACATCATAAAATTAGATTTAAGGAAAAATTAAGATCTTTTAGTCGATTTGCTCATTTTGTTGGTCACAAAATTGTACGTCGGTGAACCATACGACTTCTTTAATCTGATGTTGGAGAAGATAATAAGAGCTGCAGAACTGAACCGCTCAGGAACAATTTACTATAACAGCGTGCAATTGCTGGCTTATGCCGATGACATCGACATCATCGCTAACAAAAACCGCGAAGTCTGTTCTGCCTTTTCCAACTTGGATAGGGAAGCAAAGCGAATGGGTCTGGTGGTAAACGAGGACAAGACGAAGTATCTCCTGTCATCAAACAAGCAGTCAGCACATTCGCGCCTTGGCACCCACGTCACTGTTGACAGTTACAATTTCGAGAAAGTAGAGAATTTCGTTTACTTGGGAACCAGCATTAACACCGATAATAATGTCAGCATTGAAATCCAACGTAGAATCACTCTTGCCAACAAGTGCTACTTTGGACTGAGTAGGCAATTCAGGAGTAAAGTC
>NW_023473389.1:0-3790 GCF_013731165.1 Rhagoletis pomonella
TCCCCAGAAGCACATTAGTGCATCAGAAAGGTACTATCGTACCAGACGGTCAGCCCTCAGAATCCTAGATACTGGGGGATAAGAAGCCAGAAGGACTGACCGCAGAAGAGCTGCACTCAAACAATTGGGCCGAAAAGTTTATGGCTGAACACCAGGCGAAGACCAAACAAGATTCTGCTCAAGGTAAACGGAAGTCCACTAGGGAGCTAAGCTCGGAACCCAAGAGAACAAGGGTATCTATCCGCCATTTTAACAGCGGACGAGCTGCAGAAAAGATCCTTCGCGGACGCGGCGAAGGACACATTTACCAGGGCTGTGATAGACCGCAGCTCACTTGATGGTGCAATATCACCACAGAACTGGGACCTGGTCAACAGGCGACTCTGGGCCGTCTATAAGGAGGTTCTAGGGGAAAACCCAGGACCACCCCTCAGTTGTGCGGACGCCGGTTGGTTCCAAAACCGCTTCAAACTGACAAGGTGCGCGGACCAGAGATCCGTCGACCTATACACCCTGGCCATCAGTCGCGTAGGCGAGGTCTGGCCGGGTGCACGCCTTGAAGTGATAAAGCGGGAAGACATTCCCAATCGGCCCAGATCCAGGGCCTGGATTCCAGAGTTCCACACGGACCCACAGGAAGTGCTGGAATGGATACGCATGGGCAACCCCGAGCTACCCACCCACGACTGGAAGGTAGCAAAGATAGGCGATATCGATGGCAAGCGAAGGTTAGCGGTAATAGTCCTCAACGAGGAATCAGTAGAACGGCTAGCCAACCAAAACTGGAGGATAAATTATGGCTTCCAAGCCTTGAACCTCCACGTTTATCGGCAGGACGTGTCAGGGAAACAACACCCTACCGACGAAGCGAACGCAGCGGAAAGTGCTACTGACGACGAAGTGGCATCCACCTTCGGAATGGTAGGCGAACTCTTCGAGAGGGTGACTCTAGAAGAGGGGACGGGGGACCACTCCGACTTTTCCGACACCATGGTGGAAGGAGAAGGGGAGGATATCCTCACCCTTTCTGACGAAGAGGACGTCAACCAGACTGTGGTTGGCTGTCCAGCAGAAGCGCGCGAAACTGATGGTGGGGATAGTTCAATTTAATCTCCACCACTGCAAGGCGGCCTCAGCCGCACTTCTCCTCCGTCTCGCCGAAAGAGAAGAGGAGATCGCACTCATCCAGGAGCCTTGGGTCATAAAGGATCGGGTTTGTGGATTGAATATGAAAGGCCCACGACGCAGACACACTACCTTCATCTTTAAGGAGCGCAGTTATGGAGGCTTCTAGACGCTGCACTCCGATGGTAATAGGAGCGGACGCGAATGCCCATCATCACATATGGGGCAGCTCAGATACAAATGAACGCGGTGAGTCGATATTCGAATTCATTATGAGCAATAACTTACAGGTTAGCAACGTAGGTGATACCCTTACCTTTGTGACGTCTGTTAGAAGGGAGGTCCTTGACATTACATGTGTCAATGAGCAGGGGGCAGAACTCTTGAATGACTGGAGAGTCTCAAAAGACAACTCCTTTTCAGATCACATGTACGTCCTTTATAACCTATACGTACCAGTAAAAAAACAACAAGCGGTCTTAAACCGCAGAAAAACAAATTGGAAGAAAACTGAAACAACCTTTTCTAATAATATTTCCGACCTCACAAATCAAATAAACTCGGAAAATAACTTGATGACGTCGTAGACGATATAACTAAAGCATTTCATCGTGCAGCAAAATTAGCCTGCCCAATCAGGGCAACAAGTAGGAAACCATAACCTCCATGGTAGTCCACTGAAATTGCAACCCTCAGAAAGGAATGCAGATCAAAATTTAATGAAGCTAAGAGAGCCAACTCTTGGAGTGAATTTAAAGACTGGCAACGCCGATTTAAGTATGCAATAAGAGACGCTAAGCGCTCCTCATGGAGGAACTTCTGTCAGAAGATAGAAAGTACTTCGGAGGCCAGCAGACTGCGCAAAATACTATCTATGAGTCCCAGCAATATTAGCTATCTCATCAAGGAGGATGGTGATTGGACAACTAGCAGCGAAGAAACTCTAGAGCTTCTTGTACAGACGCACTTTCCGGGTTGCCTCCACAGTAGAGTCACAAATACCCGAATCATAGGCAACCATGATGACATTCCAGCGAATATCATAACCGAGGAGAACATAAAGCGTGCTATTAGCAGCTTCCAACAGTTTAAATCTCCGGGACCAGACGGCATTATTCCCGCTGACCTACAGCATCCAGCAGGAGTGATTGCACCCATACTCGTACCAGTCTTTGAAGCAGTGTTACGACTGAATTATATACCCCACAAATGGGAGGAGGTAAGAGTAGTTTTCATTCCCAAGGCAGGGAAAACTACACACACGAGACCAAAAGACTTCAGACCAATTATTCTGTCGTCTTTCCTGTTGAAATCTCTAGAGAGGCTAATAGATGGGCACATTAGAGACAAGGTGGGCAGCAAACTTTCGACAGCCCAACATGCCTACAACAAAGGGAGATCAGTCGAAACAGCACTCCATTCTGTAGTGCACACAATCATCACTTTATTACAAAGAATACACCCTCACGGCCTTCCTGGACATCGAGTGTGTTTTCAACAATGTATCCCCTGCAGCGATTATCTCATCTCTGATAAATGTGGGAGTAAGCAATTCACTAACCTCATTTATTGAACGAATGTTAATCGGCCGAGAAATAAGCGCAGGATTAGGTGAATCTGTAATAAAAAGGTTCCTCGTCAGGGGTACACCCCAGGGGGGAGTAATATCACCGCTCCTGTGGAACATAGCAGTAGACAGCCTTCTTCGGGAACTTGAAGACATTGGCGGTCAGATAATTGCATACGCCGACGATATTGTAATAGCTATCTCGGGTAAACATCTCTCAACATTGACAGATATGATCCAAAGATCCCTCAACAAATTATCCCTGTGGTGTAACAGGCGAGGACTGGGAGTGAATCCTGAAAAAACAGACCTTGTGCTGTTCACCAGGAAGCACAAGATACCTGATCTCGGGAACATAACTCTAGAGGGCAACACCCTCGCAATAAAGGAAGAGACCAAATATCTAGGTCTCATAGTAGATAGGAAACTAAACTGGGGGCCCAATGTTGGAGATAGAGTGCGCAAAGCAACAGTGGCACTATATTCCTGCAGCAGAGCAATAGGGAAAAAATGGGGGATGGAACCCAAAATAATACACTGGCTATACACGGCGGTGGTTAGGCCAATTCTCTCTCACGGTATAGTGGTATGGTGGAACACCCTTGGGAAAGGGGTAAACTTCAAAAAAATAGACAAGGTTCAAAGGCTTGCGTCCACACTCATGACTGGTGCGATGAGAACAACACCATCCAAGGCACTGTATGTCCTACTGAATTTTTTTCCGGTGGACCTACATGCCAAACAAGTCGCAAGTGGCGCGGCAATTCGAATGAACATTCTATACACAGATGGCTCAAAGCTCGGGGGAAGGGTTGGAGGAGGTGTATATTCCCATCACCTGGGAACCTCCCTCAGATTTCGTCTCCCGGGCCACTGTAGCGTTTTTCAGGCTGAACTGATGGCAATCGACAGGGCCACGAAACTGGTAAAGTGTGATATGATACTCCAAGTTGATATCTATATCTTCACTGACAGCCAGGCGGCAATAAAGTCCCTCACGAAGCAGTCGACAACCTCCATGGTAGCCATGAAATGCCGCGCATCTCTTAATGAGATGGCTGAGTCATTTCGCCCAAAGGTAATATGGGTTCCGGGACA
>NW_023473390.1:0-3789 GCF_013731165.1 Rhagoletis pomonella
TACAGCAACACCAAATCTCCTTCCTGGAAACCCTCGGAATTCATCGCCTTATCATACCTGGCTTTCATCTTGTCACTCATAATTTGTGTGCGCTGTCTCACAAGAGCATGTATCTCTCTCAGCTCCTCTTCCAGGATGTTTGACGTCTCTTTTCCAATCCTTCTAGCATCACCTGTCACCCCAAACTTCAGATCACTAGGCAAACGGAGCTCACTGCCGAATATTACCCTTGCAGGAGTTTTACCCGTTGTTTCATGCACTGCTGACCGGTATCCCATCAGGAACAAGGGTATGCGGACATCCCAATCTTTTTGATTCTTGTCCACGACCTTCCGCAAATGCTCTTCCAGGGTTCGGTTGAACCGTTCCACCATGCCGTCTGATTGGGGATGAAGAGCCGTCGTTCGAGTTTTCCGGATACCCAGTATCTGGCACATCTCTTGGAACACTGCCGACTCAAAATTTCTTCCCTGGTCAGAGTGCAGCTCTATAGGTACACCGTATCTCGAATACCTCCGCTACTGGTTTAACTTCCTGGTTTGGAATCGGGTATACCTCCGGCCATTTGCTAAAGTAGTCCATAACCACAAGGACGTATTTGTTTCCCTGTGCGCTCATAGAAAATGGACCGGCTACATCCATGGCAATCCGCTCGAAAGGTGCACCAGAGTTATATTGCTTCATCTAGCCATGACTTCTGGATTTCGGCCCCTTAGCTGCAATACACTCCGCGCAGTTAGCAATCCACTCTGCGACCGATTGCCGACAACCAACCCAATAGAACCTCTGCTTAACCTTCTCCAGGGTCTTCATGATTCCCAGGTGCCGTCCACTATGACCATTGTGGAATTCCTTGAGTACATCCGGAATTCTTACCCTTGGAACTACTATCAGGTTGCGGGTGCACTGGCCATCTTCGCTTTCCCATACCCTATGCAAACAGCCAGATATTAATTTTAAGCTGTTCCATTGTGCCCAGTACGCCTTTGCGATGGGGCGTTCCGCTGCCATTTGCTCCTTAGTTGACCTCCTGTCCACCTCCAGTCCATGCATCAAAAGCTCCAGATCTGGATCTTCCTGCTGACACTTTCGTAGCTGTTCTTCCTTCCACTCTTCCGCTGGTGTTATTGTCGTTAGATGGACGTCTATAATGTCCTCTTTTCCCTCAGCTTTTGAGCAGTGTTTACATTCCAGGCTACATGGTCGGCGGGACATGGCATCAGCATTACCGTGGACACTTCCCTTGCAGTGCTCAATAGCGAAGTCATAACTTTGCAGTCTCTCAATCCACCGAGCTAGCTGTCCTTCTGGATTCTTAAACTGTGGTAGCCACTTCAGCGCTGCATGGTCCGTTCGAACTCGGAAACGTTGCCCATAGAGGTACTTGTGGAAATGTTTGACGCAGTCCACCAACGCTAGTAGTTCTCTCCGAGTTACGCAGTAGTTCCTCTCTGGTTTTCCAATCGACCGGCTATAGTAGGCAACTACAGTATATTTTGCTTAGCTGCCCATCCTTCTTTGCACGTAAAACTTGTGCGCTTAACCGAAAAAAGCACTTAAGCGAATTTTCTTTACTACTTCAATGAGGAAGGTATCCGAATCTCTATAAAACCAAATAATGGAGGGGCACTTATCACGTAGAAATTACTGCAAGAGAAATTTTTTCCGAATGGTATCTAATTATCTATATAACTACATGAAATAATTGCCGATTTCGTTGTTCTGCGAGATGAGCAAAATAAATAATAGCTTGTAAAATTAGGGTAAGTGTAGAGCCAGTGCAGGTAAACGTAATACTTTCTTTGATAATTGATAATAGTTGCAAATTTTTAAGGCAGGTATCGCTAATGTGCAGGTATGTTGAATGCAAGTATCGGAGCAGTTTCCTTATAAATGTTAAAAATAACGCCGCTGATGCGCATTTTGGGTAGGTATCTTAAATGTGCACTTAAGCACAAAGCAAAGCAAAATATACTGTACCTTCTCCGGCCCATCAATTACCTGCGACAGTACGCCTCCTATGGCATAACCACTAGCATCCGTATCCAAAATAAACGTTGCACCTGGAACGGGATACGCTAGCATAGGTGCAGTACATAGTCGTTCCTTCAGAGTCTGGAAAGCCTCCTCCTGCTCCTTGTTCCACTCGAAGGCTCTATTTTTCCTAGTGAGCTCGTGGAGGCTATTAGCAACGCTGGCGATATTCGGAACAAATCGGCGGTAGTAGGTGCATAGCCCAAGAAAACTTCGTAGCTCGTGCAGGTTCCTAGGTCTTGGCCAATCCTTTACTGCTTCTATCTTTTCCTTCGCAGTACAGATGCCCTCCGTTGTCACCTTGTGCCCTAAGTAGTTCACCTCCTTCCTGAACAGTGAGCACTTTTTAGGACTTAGCTTCAGACCAGCGCCAGCTATCCTCTGGAAAACTTCTTCCAAATTGTTCAGGTGTTCCTCAAAGCTTTTACCCAATACGATAATGTCGTCTAGATACACCAAACATGTTTTCCAATGCAGTCCTTTGAGCACATGGTCCATAAGTCGTTCAAAAGTGGCAGGAGCGTTGCATAATCCAAAGGGCATCACCGTGAATTGCCACAGACCGTCTCCAACGCTGAAAGCTGTCTTCTCCTTATCCTCGTCACTTACCTCCACTTGCCAATAACCGCTCTTAAGGTCGAGTGTTGAGAACCACTTTGTTCCAGTCAACGAGTCCAGAGTGTCATCGATCCTGGGAAGAGGATAGCTGTCCTTTTTCGTCACATCGTTTAGTTTCCGGTAGTCTACGCAGAACCGCATTTGACCATCCTTCTTCTTCACAAGTACTACCGGCGAACTCCATGGACTCGCTGATGGTTCAATCACACCACTCTCGCTCATATCGTTTATTATTTGGCTAACAGTTTCACGTTTGGCAAGTGGAACAGTCCGAGGAGCTTGACGGATTGGCCTTGCATCGCCAGTATCAATGCGATGTTTCACAACGTTAGTCCTGCCTGGTTTGTCGCCATCCTTGTCGAATATGTTGCAGTATCTTCGGAGAAGTTCCTTAGCCTTGTGCTGGTATTTTTCTTCCAACCCTTCCGTCCATGCATTAATGTCTTCCGCAATGTCATTCTCGCCAATGGAATCGCTTTCAGGTAACTTTTCGCAGTTGAAGATTGCCTCTACCTCTCGACATTGCCCCAGTACAGTTCCTCTTCGGAGTTTGACTGGTGATTTGAACTCATTGAGCACTCGAACTGGGATGCGTCCATCCTTTTGCGTCTTAGCCAGGGTTTTACCAATAAGTACGTCCGGTGTAGAATTTTGTGCCGCTTCAACAACCCACAATTTGTTTGTCCCATAATCTCCATCAATCTTTGCCCACACAACTGCTTCTGACTTCGGTGGAATCTGCTCGCTTTCCTCTAGGATCACTCGCTTGCTGCTGTACGGACCATCATACCCAAACCTAAGGGGCACTTCCATGTTGTCGTACGTCATGATCCTGTTCTTCATGTCGATCTTCATACCTTGACCAAATAAAAAGTCTAATCCAATGATGACTTCATCCATAATCGCCGCGACTATGAACTTGTGTAACACCGTCCCATTCCCTATTGCGACTTTGCATGTTACCTCTCCTACAACTTGGGTGTCCTCACCAGTTGCTGTCCTCAACCTTGCTCCAGGTAATGGCCTTACATCTTTAGTGACCAAATCAGATCGAATGATGGAATGTGATGCGCCCGTATCCACAGTTAGTACTCGCTCATGTCCGTCCACATATCCACCAACAGTAACGTTGCTCGC
>NW_023473391.1:0-3789 GCF_013731165.1 Rhagoletis pomonella
CTTCTGCTCAGGGCTGGCATAGAGTCAAACCCAGGGCCAGAAATCTACACCTGCTGCGTATGCCAGAGACGACTGCATACAAACTCCACTTCGGTCAGGTGCAATGCCTGTGACGGGTGAAGTCACCTTCGAAACTGCTCGGGCCTACGTACGCACCGGCAATGGACCACGTCGTTCGTGGCTCCATGCTGTGCGAACCGGACCGCCTCCACGGCAAACCACCACCCGCCTGGGCAGCACATAATCAACACACCCACACCCCAACACAACACAGCAATAGACACACAAACAAACACAATAGCAGCCACACACAGCAATCCGACAATCTGCTCTGTCCGTCAGTCAAGAATATACCGTAACGTGCCATCAGTCAAGTGCAACTCCTGCCTTGGCTGGTGCTACTTTAGGGCATGCTCAGGGCTTCGCAACACGCGTGTCACCAGCTGCCTGGCAGGATATCACCCTGATATAGGTGCGCTACTCAGAGGTGAAAACCGTATGGTAGTTGGTGACTTCAACGCGCACCACGATCTCTGGCACTCAAGCCTGTCAAATGATCGTAGGGGAATACATCTGGCTGAGCAGATAGACGATACGAAATTCTGCGCAATGAACGACGACGCACCCACCTGACCCTAGCATCAGACCATCTGCCCATAGTCATCTCGATTGATAAACCTGCCGACTTTGCTTCCGTGGATCACCGGACCTACATCAACTTTTCCAAAGCTGACTGGAAAGGCTTCACGGATGTTACTGAGAGCACCTTCACTGCACTACCCATACCAGCCGACGTTCATGTAGGTGAGCGTAAGTTCCGCAGGGTTGTCACCGCTGCTGCAGCTCGCTTCATTCCAGCAGGATGTACTAAGGATCCACGTCCGAATTTTCCTGCCGAAGCGGCTGTTCTAGCTGATGAGCGCGACAACCTTCGTCAGGCCGATCCCGGAAATCCCCGTATTAGGGATCTCAATTCGGAGATTCGGCAACTTGTGAACGTACATAAGCGGAAGAAATGGGAAGAGCATCTGAAGACCTGCAACTTCGCCTCTGGTGTGAGCAAGCTTTGGTCAACCGTGAGGTCGTTGTCCAACCCGACGAAGCGCGACGACAGAGTCGCGATAGACTTTGGTGAGCACGCTTCGTCGGACCCGGAGAGATGCGCGAGCTATTTTAGCCTGCAGTTCATTCTGCATTCTCCGGTGGATAAAGCCAAACGTCGAGTGACCAGAAGGCTGCACAAAATGCCAAAACCTAGTGCGCCTCTTGTTTTCACCAGCGGTGAGGTAAGGGTAGCCATCGGGAAGGCGAAAGCCTCCAAAGCCATTGGACCCGACGGAATATGCATTTTGATGCTGAAAAATTTGGGTCCTGCGGGAGTAGCGTACCTAACGGAGGTCCTCAACCTGTCAATGGCCACTCTCGTCATTCCAGACATCTGGAAAATGGGGAGAGTGGTCCCACTGCTCAAACCGGGAAAACCAGCCAACAAAGGAGAGTCTTATCGCCCGATAACTCTCCTTTCCCCGGTAGCGAAGACACTTGAGGCCCTGCTGCTCCCGTACTTCACGAACCACCTGACCCCAGCGAAGCATCAGCATGGGTTCCGTAAAGTGCATAGTACAACAACAGCACTTTACGCCATAAACACTCAGATAACTCGTGGCCTAAACCGAAACCGCCCCTGTGAGAGAACTATTCTAGTAGCGTTGGACCTGTCCAAGGCGTTCGACACTGTCAGTCATTCAACGTTACTAGAAGATATAGAGGCCTCCTCACTCCCACAGGGACTCAAACGGTGGTCGGCGAATTACCTGAGTGGTCGACACTCGTCAGTAATCTTCAGAGACAAAACCAGCAAGCCACGTAAAATTAAACAGGGGGTACCACAGGGTGGTGTCCTGTCCCCGCTGTTTAATTTTTACATATCAAAGCTTCCTCAGCCACCAGAGGGTGTTAATATAGTCTCATATGCTGACGATTGTTCGATCATGGCGTCTGGGAATGGAATTGATGACTTGTGCTCAAAAGTAAACGGTTACCTCTCCGAACTTTCTCGCTTCTTCACTGCAAGGAGCCTAGCCCTATCCCCTGCAAAATCCTCGGCAACCCTTTTCACCACCTGGACGAAGGAGGTCAGACTGCCACTGGGTAACAATACCGACGGTGAATAACCCGAAAATCCTCGGAGTTACCTTCGACAGTCTGCTCTCCTTCTCGGCGCATACAACCGCAATTGTCAACAAAGTACAGAGCCGCGACAATGTCCTCAAGTCGCTGGCCGGCAGCACATGGGGCAAAGATAAAGAAACGTTGTTGGCAACATACAAGGCAATTGGCCGGCCGGTTCTGAACTACGCAGCGCCCGTATGGTCGCCGGGGACTAGCAGGACGCAGTGGATGAAGCTGCAGACATGCCAAAACACGGCATTACGTACCGCGACAGGATGCCCCCTGATGACGCCGCTACATCACCTTCATGATGAGGCCCAGATGCTCCCGGTAAAGGAGCATAACATAATGCTTTGCAAGCAGTTCCTCGCTGGGAGCTACAGACGTGGTCATCCCAGCGGGCAACTGCTCGCGGAAGAGCCCTCGCCACAGCACGTCAGGAGGCATCTTTACGAACTGACAGACGAAGTCCAGAGGTATATTAAACAACCTCTGGCACAACAATAGCCCAACTTCGCTCTGGCTATTGCAGCAGGCTGAACAGCTACCTGAGCAGAATCAACGAGGATGTGCCCAACCAATGCCCGGCATGTGGAGAGTCGCCACATGACTCCCGGCACCTCTTCACATGCTCTGAGAATCCCACTCAGCTAACGCCCCTGTCCCTATGGACAGCCCCTGTGGAAGTCGCACACTTCCTGGGCCTCCCCTTAGCTGAAATAGACGACAACGATGATGGATGAACCGTCCCGAACGGGGCTTAGTAGCCGCTAAAACAACAACAACAACAACAGACGAATGCACTCTTCCGCTCTCTTCTCACCTCCTTCGCATACGTATCGAGCATACTTCAAGCCCGACTCGACGTATCTGAAAGGGGTCTTACCGTGAAGTTACACGGTCGAGAACTTGGTTTCAAGTTGATTGTTGTTGTAGCGGCACCCCGCCTATTTTGGTTCATCCTTAAATTATTGGCGTCAAGCTGAACTAACGGTAGGACCAGGACAGTTTCAATATAGTTGGACCAAAGGGAGAGGGCTGTTAGTTTAGTGGGATTGAGCTGGCATATGAAGAGGTTGGTTGGTGTCGTGCGGGGAGTCTCCACATGCCGGACATTAATTGGGGATATTGGGGTCGAGTCTGGACAGGCAGCTGTTGAGGTGGCTACAGTATCCAGACCGTAACTGGGCCAGGGTAACGCGGGTCTCTCTTCGCAGTTGAAGCTCTAGTTCTGACACAGGTGGTGATTGGGCTCCGATCACGGCATTTATAGGCCGGGAGTAGTGGTAGGTGGTGACCGACTCTATATGAATGCCGTTGATCGCTCGTCGGTACTTTTTTGGGTCCAGTGGTTGGTCGTTGTGAGTGTGAACCGCGTCTTTATAAATGAATAGGTGCCCCTGACATGCTTGGGTGGAGGCTCCACCTCTAGCAATGGTCTGTTGGGGTGCTCAATTCTGTGGCACCCTACGAAAAACTGCTTACAGATAATTTTAATGTGCCGGAGTGCGACGACTGTCGACGACTCATATATATAGATAGGAACCTTACGGTTGACCAGAGCTTACTCACACCAGAGGCGAAGTTACAGGTCTTCAAAGGCTCTTCCCGCTTTTT
>NW_023473392.1:0-3789 GCF_013731165.1 Rhagoletis pomonella
TTTTTCGTATTCTGTTGACCAGAAGATTGCGCCAATCGAGCTGAGAGCAACCGGGCGTGACGTCAACAAATACCAGAATGAGAGAGCAACACGAACTCGACAAGAAGAAGAGTAGAGGCCTGATTATGCATAATTCGCATAACTTCGCACTACCATTTGTATCAGTGCTATAAAAATGTAACTTAAGAAAATGTGAGGCAAAGTCAAAACTCAACAGATAGCTAAGTTTATAAAAGTTCTGCTAATTTCTGGGTAATGGAATATACATACAAAATACCAAAAAAGTACATACGAAATAAAAGTTTGAAGTTTATGCGAAGTTGTGCGAAGTTATATGATATATGCATCGAACAAAAGGCAGTGTTGCCAAGTTTTGAATTTGAAAAGCACCAAAGTTTCATTGGTGTATTTTATATACTTTATATGCATACATAATTTTATTGTACGGATGCCGAATCAAATTAACAAAAATCAATATTTCTTTCACGACGGTCAATTTCTTTTGTCTTGATTGAAGTTGCTGCCACATATTTTGTTGTCGCTTATGATTGTCACCGAGCCATAATTGTATTTCCCTTTTTGTAAACTTGCTTACAACACTTACGATTACTATAAATTTTGCATAAATTTTTTTAAGAATTACAAATTTACAAATTACAAAACGCAACAAGCACCAAATTCAAAAATTTTCGCGTTTTGAATACGCACTAAATTTGGTACGAAAAGCACCAAGCTGGCCACAGTGCATGTAAACAAAAGTATTGTATGACGTCAGCGAATGGGTGGATGCTGTCTAATCGAGGAAGAGAGGATTAGCGGCCCGCGTATGACACCATCTTCATTTCCGGCATCGTGACTACGAATGGACTGTCAGGAAGAAGACATATCCCTTCAGTACGGGGAGTGACTACAGGACTGCTGAATCGGTAGCTACCTGAGAAACACCGTCAATTACCGGCCGACTACTTGCAGTGTATTTCATCGATTACTTTTACAAGGCAATGTCCCAGGCGGTAGTCACCATCGGCTCTCTCTGCACTACCGGTAGTTACCAAAGTATACTATAGTTAATACTAAGGCTCGAATCCTTTTGAACGTTTTGTTCATACCTCTGCATTTTCCATCATGAAATATGATGTCATTATGTAGAATTCCTCCTTCAAATTACTTTATGTTAATCTAGCTCTACCACATTATTTGAAAGATCTAGCTCATTCGCAATCTCATTTAGAAATACCGAAGAGCCAAAACCACGGAGATGCCCATACATAAGGTCGCTTAAGAATGTATATTTTTACGCAGACCACCAGAATTTGTATGTTATTTAAATTATTAATAGATGTAGAATAATGAGAATAACGTATCTCATTATTTTTTCTGAAGTTTTCTTATAAATATATATAGGTATATTTTTTGTTTCTTTATAAAATGTGATCTCTCGCTTATCAATAAACAGATGCTTTTGTCTACCAAATTGCAAGAAAGGGCTCCGATTTTTTTTTGTAGTAATTACACATTGAAAAATAGTCAAATTACTTAAAATCACCTAATTATGGAGACTTTTTTCCTTCAAATGTTGAAACTTCTCAAGTTAAACACTGCTATTTTTTTTTTGTTAAAAGCTGGTTTTTGGTTTATATTTATACGGTCCGTTGTCAAAATTGTATGTATATCTTCTTTTTTTTGTTAAGTCTTTCAGAATCGGCGACAATATACCATGCCCGTCGACGAATTAAAGAGTCTGTGAACTCTATAATCATTGCCGGCGAACGGATAAAGAAAAAAATCAGTTTTACAAAAAAAAACCTCATACACTATGGTAAATGGCCTACGCAGGCCACCACTGCTGGATAGTCATTTACTATGAAGACGAGTCATTTATATTTTATCTGTTCTCTCATAACTTTCTACATAACAATTTTGGATTCATACTAAATTAAAAAATATTTATAGACACAATTTCATCATTATCCTCTACCCTAAGTACTTGTACCCTCAGTACAGAATATGTCAAAAAATAGCTTTTATTATTCTACGCCGTCGCACTACTATTTTTTTTTTTTTAACAGAACTCTATGTATGTTCAAATCGAAAAGTAGATATCAAGTATACAAATATGTACATTTGTCGTCGACTCCAGAACGACTTAAAGCGTATACCTGTAGCCCCTATCTCCATAAATTCAAACAAGAAATTGTCTAAAGAAACATTATTTTTAACCAGATAACCTGATAACCAGGCAAACGTGGACAATCGCAGTATATTTTGTTTCAAAATGCGTTACTTTTCCCTGCAGGGTGCATTATTACTATTACCCTGTGTTTAAAAAAATAAAAAATGTATGTAAAAAACGCTGGCAACGGCAGTAAATGCAATTAGAAGCAATCGACGCTTTTAAATGGTTGGGAGAAATTTCTCCGCCTTTCACTGGTAGATATCTACATACATACATACATACGCATGTACATACATACATATGTAGGCAAGCAAACACTCAGCCAGATATGACAACAAAGCAGAAAGAAGCAAATTCACCACACTGGAAATGACTTCAAATTTCCAGTGCTGAGTGCGTCGCTAACGGCAGAGAGTAGCACACCAATGTATTTGTACCACTGCTTTTTTTGTTGGTTTTTTCAATACATGCAAGAGTGTGTGTGTCAAAGTTTGCTGGGGGTGCACCCGGTTGTATGAGTGAATGAGCGCGCGCCTGCATTTTAGTGAGCATATTGCAAGGGGCGGCAACCGGCGCCATGGTAAAGGAGTAATTTTGATTGAATGATGGTTTGCGTGCGTTTGTGTTTGTATGCGTTCAATGCGGATAGTCAAAAACGTTTTTGAGTACATAGAATAAAAAATGTGAAAATGTGAAAATGTTGGTGTGAGCATAAGTGTAAAGGAGTGCGAAAAGTGTACAATCAAATATGTGCCAGCAATTGATGAGTGCGAAGAGCGTAGAAATAAGGCGTTATGTCGAAGAGTAAGGGAAATTTACGCTTCTTTAATTGCGGATTATTTGTTGGGAATTTTAATACGTTTAGATATATTATTGCTGTTATTACTAATTGTCGCTGCCAAGACAAATACTTAATTGACATCAAAGATAATCTTTTTTTTTTTGTTACCAGTAAGAAAAGATTTTTTGTGATTTTAATTATTTTTAGTTTAAATTGTATATCACTTTTATTATTTTTTATTTAATAATTCTCATTCATTAAAGAGTTCAGCGCCACTGCCAGTCAGACAGTCATTTTGGACTTTCTCCAATCCACCACCCAACTCACTCAAGTAATCTCACTTACACAGCCTCACCAATTCTAGCTTGTTGTTGTACGCACAAACCAATTAGAGGAATCCGCTCTCGCTTACAAGTGCAAGTGGAGCACGTAACTTGTGCACGGCAAGTATAGTCTTCACGCTCGCACTTTATTCCAAAACGCTTGCCTGCATTTAGTCGCATCTAAATTGTTATTGTCGCAATTTGGTTTTTGTTGTTGCCGCTTCTGCAAGTCGTATTGGTGGCGATGCATACACACACATACCTCGCGACTGTTGCACTTCAGTGAATGGACGTACACTCAGACGGATGTGACTGGCTAACCGGCCGGCCTGCCTTCCTCCCTCGAAGATGGTTTGCTTCTCTGGACTAGAGGCTCACATGTACATGCAAGCGCGTGAGATACTTTTTTTTTCCTACCACCTCATACATATTGTTATATGTATGTATGTACATATGTATGCTTGTGCACCACAAACCGGTCTGGTGCGCGCTTAGTGTGCTGGTGTAGG
>NW_023473393.1:0-385 GCF_013731165.1 Rhagoletis pomonella
TGAAGAAGGCTTACAGCCAAAAATATTTTTTTAGAGTTGCCACCTGTTTGAAAATTTACATTTAATTTAATTTATAAGATAAATTGAATATTGCAATATGGGTATCAAACTGAAGGGGTTTAGGAAATTTTATTGCCGAAAATATTTTTTAGGGCGGCTGCCACCTCTTTGAAAATTTTTATATCTACATCTATACATACATATAATAAAATTGTAACAGGTCGATGTCTGTACCGTATAGATATTAAAGAAAAATTAATATGGTGGGTTTTTATTAAAGCTACGGAAGCCAAATAAACAATTTTTAGAATTTTTGAATCTCTGTCTGTCTGTATATTTGTACGCACATCAGTCGAAAACATGGAATTGAATGCAGTTTTCACCG
>NW_023473393.1:485-3789 GCF_013731165.1 Rhagoletis pomonella
GTGGGGGGTCTTTATTAGAGCACCAGAAACCAAATCAACCATTTTTATAATTTTTGTCTGTCTGTCTGTCGGTCTGTCTGTCTGTCTGTCTGTCTGTATGTTTGTTCGCGCATCACTTGAAAACGAATGCATGGATTTGAATGCAGTTTTCACCGATTTATTGACAGAGGTCTAACTTAGGTTAATTGATACGGTAAAGTGAATACTGCAATATGGCTGTCAAAAGAAAGAAATTTACAAAGGCTTACAGCTGAAAATATTTTTGTGGAAGGTTGCCACCTATTTGAAAACTTTAATTTAATTTAGCTGATAGCATAGATTAAATATTGCAATATTGGCATCAAACTAAAGAGGCCAGGAAATTTTAATGCTAAAAATATTTTTAGGGGATTTGCCAACTGATTGAAAAATTGTGTTCATTAAAATTTGTAAAATAAAAGAAATATTGCAATACGAATATTAAACTAAAGAGGATCAGGAAGCTTACTTTTGAAAATATTCTTGAAGCGGGTTTGAAAACTTTAATTCAGTTAAATTTATAATATAAACTAAGTGTTGCCATATGGGTATCAAACGATAGTATTTGAGAATAATGAAATTGCAACAGGCCAATATCTGTACATAATAGATGTTAAAGAAAAATTAATAGGGGGTTTATTAGATTAACAGAAGCCAAATATAAAATTTTGGTATGATTGTCTGTATGTTTGTAAGCGTATCAAGCAAAAGCTAATGTATGGTATTAAATGCATTTTTCACCGACGTACATATTGCTAGAGCTCTAATTGAAAATATAGAATCCATTTTTTTTTTTGTTTTAGTTTATCGTCGATCATTATTCCTAGGCATTTGAACGTATTAACTTTTTCCAGTGCGTCGTTGTTTATATTTAGAGTTAGCAACGGACCGTTCGACGGACGCCTTGATATAACCACAAACTTAATTTTTTTTATTTCTGTGTGGAAGGTTTTTCGCTAAAAAAAAATAAAACTTTTCGTTGTTGCTGCCAAAAAATTAAGAAATCTGAGATGTCACGTTTTACAATTTCATACAGTTCTCTTTACAATGTATTTCACTAAACTACTAAACGGCTGCATCGACTTGGTTCATATTTGGCAACACCTTGAAAATAAATATTCTGACCAGAAATTTACTCGGTATGTAGCTCGGAATATTCCCAAAATTCTTATAAAGACTAAAACGCAAAAAACCAATATATCTCTAAAACCAATGACGCTGGGGAACTGAAACTTAGCACTGATGCATATATTGCAAATACATTGGGAAAGGGGGCGTGGCTCCTTCCTTCCATACAAACTGAACTTCTCATATAGCTTATCTCTGGAACTGCTTACGCTAACGTCCTGAAATTCTACACAGCTACATATGTTATCAGTACCGTAGTTATGGCGAAAAGTGGTTATTAATTGGAAAGGCTGGATCGATATACATTTACGTAAACGCGCAAGTATCATTCGATTGGGAACCATTTTCTCCTAGATTTCTAAATCCCATTGAACTATTGTAACTTTGTCTTTAATTTTAAGTAAGGTAAAATTTATGTGAAAATTTTGAAGAATTTTTTTAATTTTTTTTTGCTTTTACGAGTTTTGCCATAAACTGTCCTCTCTACATACCTATTTTCATAAAATGATAGCCGTTTTCGTTGTTCGGAATAAACTCAAAAATCACTGAATAGAGTTCCGTCAGGTTGTCGGAGGTTATCTTACATACATATATAGTCCAATTACATGCTACTATAAAACTCGCTAGGTGGTGCTGGAGTAGAGTTATTTATAAAAATCGTATTTATTAACCGATTTCGTTCAAATTTTAAATGTGAGCTATGTACCTGTATGTTGGAAAATTCTTTTGATAAACATTTACCCGATTAGTGCCGCTGGAGTTAAGGTTTAAATTCATAACACGTATTCATTTTATGGTAAGCAATGGTTTTGCAAAAAATGAACCCAATGGATGGCGCTGCAGCCGAAATGTATAGAAACCCCGTGTGGTTGGCCTGCTTTGGACCTATGTTTAAGTTATACGAATTTAATTTTGAGATGTCTAAATGAAGAATGGGGTTAAGTTTTTCTGACGCCCTCATGCACGATCATGCGGTCTTGCATCTACCCAGAAATCAGTTAATACATTTTACCACGAATTGTAAAAGTGGTGAATTAACAAGGAAAAATCACCGTATTTAGGTATATCAATTGCTTCATTTGAAAGATACTTAAGCGATCATTTAGCAATGTACCGGAAAACTTTTCATCCTGTGGGACAGCGAGGACTCTTGGCCCTCCTATAAAGAAAACTCACTTCTGTACTCTTGAGTTTCCCTATAAGAACTTGTATTGGCATACGCATCGCACCAACGTTGTAGTTGCAAGATCATACAAAAAGATTACGCATGATTGGCACAGATCTCACAGGTGGAAATAAGGCCATCAGTAAAGCTCATGACACCAAAAGGGAAAAGGTATTCCATATGGTACCACCGCGTTACTATTATTGGCCTATGTGTGAGGAGGATACTGCGCCTTAGTGGTTTCAACTTAAATCAAAAATTTTGACTTTACAGACTAATTTTGTTTTTAAACGCTCTATTGCATTGGCTAACGTAAAAGCTCTTATTAGGTGCCGCGAAGTAAGCGGGCATTGGCTAGTACTTAATATAAACGAATTAGCTTAATTTCCCCTCAATACAGTTCGCTGTTTGAGGGTTCCGCTAAACCTTTTATTAAAGAGCGCGGTCATTCCATTTTTGTTACGATCGAGCACGGACGCCTATAAACCACCACCCTTCATCTCACACAAGGCAATATTGTAATTAATTAGCAATAAACCAAACACATTTCAAATAAACACATAGCAAGTAATTATTAATTTAAACTAACAAACTTGTATTTTCTTTTCACTAAATTAAAACATTGATGCCCTGCTGGAATTGCGAGCCACATATGTGTCAATGTTTCCATGGTCCATCTCCGCCGAGAGGAAAAAATAACCAGCACATTACTATACAGTCCACTGCATCAAAACTCTGGTTGCTAAAAGGCAAAGCAGCCTTTGAGGAGTACTAAACACACATCAAACTTACTAGATTCACCTGGAGCACATATCACTTTTACTGGCGCTAAACACAAACTTGCTGGATTCACCTGGAGCACGTATAACAGCCAGCCACTTTTACTGTGCCTCCATCTGCATATTATTAATCAAAATCTTAAGGATTAGTAAAGGTACGTGGTTGACATTTCTGCACTTTTTTGCACATATACATACATATACGTCGATTTGT
>NW_023473394.1:0-3788 GCF_013731165.1 Rhagoletis pomonella
ACATCGAATGAAAAGTATTCAGCAAGAATACTTCACTCAATTGGCAATAGAGGTTTACGCCGATAGATATTGCGGCGGCGGCGTCGTCAATCTTAGAAATAATCGGCGGCGGCGGCGACGCCGGCGCCTCAAATAGCGCCGGCGCATCTGGCCATGAGCCACATACCAAAGAGCATAGAAAACCATGAAGCTGCTAAACTTATCCTATCATTTTGTGAGCGTCAGCCATTCACCACTCTTATTCAAGTTGGAATTTTTTTAAATTCCATTTTTAATAAATATCAATAAATTGAAATTTCTTCTAATTCCTGCTTGAATAAGAATGATGAATGCCTAGTGCTGGAGGTATGTATTGAGCCAATTAGAAATAACTTAAGCCTTAAATTGTTGACTAGGCACTTTTTTATTGAAATAACATAAAAAACAACAAAGTAGTTGTAAAACAAAAAATGAACTTAGCATTTCTTATGCTGGTTAAAGAATAGAAATATTAATTCACAGTCATATGATTATTATATAGAAATCTATGCATACATACAGACACATAAAAATATGTGTTGTTGCTAAAGCAATCAAGAAGTTACAATAAGAGGTTCTCTTTACAAGAATCATAATTGTCATGAATAAAAATTATTTTGTTAACATTGTGAGGACTCAGCTGCGACCTTTTATTAGTAATAAGTAAGTCCAGCAATAGAAAACACACGTTCGCTTGGTGTACTTGTTGCCGGTATGCACAAGACTTTTTGTGCTAATATAGATAGTAAAGGCATAGAACATGATTTTTCTCGCCAAAAATTCAAGACGTTTTGGGTTGATGATAAGCTCAACAATAAATGGCATTCCGCTTCCAGACTCATGTCTTTAGAATTTGAAGAGTGCCTTTCAGCAAGCTTCATTATTTTGCTGGTAGAAGGAGTGTTATCCGAAGCATTCTGATTACCGCAATTGATTTGAACATCTCCAATTAATCTTCTATACATTTTGATCAAGAACTGCATATTTGTTAAATTCTGTGCTCTACAATATTTAGAAATACAATTCAGGGAGCTGAATCGAGGATCCAGTAAAGAAGCGCAAACTAATATGTCAGACATTGGAAATCTGTAGTCCAGTCTACTTTTCATGTTATTTTTCATTTGATCAATAGGACAAAAGTCGAAAGAATGCAAGTTATTGCCGCTCAAATCACTACCATCATTCTCTCCTAATATTGACACAATTTCTGTTCTAATAATTAATGCCAGAGAAATGGATGGATATGAATCCCCGGACAGAATGTTCACAGAATCTTTGAATTTTTGCAAAAAGTCTCTCAATTTGTATACAAGTTGTGCTTCAGTCTCTAAAAGTATTAAGTCAGTCTTATTGCACTCTGTGAGCAGTTTATTTATTGCGGTTCTTTGAGATCCAAGACTGTCTAACATTGACAAGACGCTATGCCATCTAGTTACGACTGCGTTTTTGAGTGTGATGTTTCTCTTTTCCACCAAACTACCATGCAAATCATTACTATTGTTTATATGTCTATACGTTTCTAAAGGAACATCATCCAGCGGTCCAAATCCATCTTCATAATCCATCCAATAATCATCTTCGGAAGCCAGAAGTTCTTCCAAATTGTCGATACTTGACAAAATTTGATTTTGTATCGAGTCTGCTTGACATCTCAAAATGTGGGTTTTAAACCGCAATGCTCTCACAATACTTTTGCATTTTATAATTAAATTTCTTAGTTCAGGAACAGAATTGTAGCCATCTACACTGAGTAAATTGTGTAGTCCATGTCCAAGGCAGAAATGGTTCTTGATACACCCTAAACTAATGACTTTTTTTATATTGCTCCCTTGATCGGTTACAACAAAATTAGAATCCAATCGCAAATTGAACTTATCTGTCACTTCTTGAAGTTCAGCTAAAATATTATTTGCCGTGTGAGCCTTGGATATATATTTGGTTTCCAGCGTTAGGTGTTTCATCTCAAAAAAGCGTGTGAGACAATGAAATGTAAAGGTAATATAATTTCTTCTTCGGAAATTAACCGTCCACAAATCAAATGTTAAGGCAAAGTGTCTTTGCCCATATATTTCACGTGTAACTAATTTTAAAACTGCTTCATATACATCGTCCAACGCTGTTGTTGAAAGTGTTTTGTAATGAGGAATATCATCATCAGCTACCGCTACTTTATATTTTTTAAGGAAGTCTTTAATTCCATTGTGGGAAATAACATGGAATGGAAGCAGGTCTCTTGCCATCCACAAAGCTAGATCTCTTCCTAGAATCCATTTTCGATCTTTTGAAGACTTTGGAGGTACCAATTTGTTAAAGAATTTGGATATTGGAGTGAGCGAATTGTTCTCAGGGTCGACATCACGTATATTGTGTTCATTTTTTAGATGGCGCGTTAAATTCCCGGTTGAACAGCTTTTACTGTATGACTGAATTTTAGCACTAAAACGAATATCAAATATTAATTAAATACAAAAAAGTGGATAAATTACTTTATACCATGAAAAAATTACTGTTCCATCTTCTTTTTTCTGTTTTTCTAAACATATCATGCAAAAAACTTTATCTTCTTCAACACTTTCACCTTCTATAATCAAAGTTCCAAAGTAGTCCCATACTTTGCTTTTTCGGTTGGCACATGAACGCTTAAGGTCTATTTTATAGCCTTCCACTGACTTATCCATCTGTTTAATGCCAGAATTAAAATATTTGCGAAATATTAATATTAAAATGAATTACCAAACTTATTTGTGAATCTATCTAAAACAACCTGTTGCACTCATTTGTGATTCTATACCAGCTGTCAAATATTCTAAAGATGGGACAATAACAGAGCTGTGCTTTTATTCGATTACTCATCCTACTTAAGTAACTGGTTGTTTGTGTTAATCAAAATAATGTTCAATAATCTACTATTTTTAGTAGCGAAATTCATAGATTGTTCTATGAAATGTGAAGTGAAATTGAAAAATTCAACGTCAGTGAAGATTTCCCTTTATCATTTTGTTATATCATTTTAAGCGATTTAAGCGATTGCCTTTAACATCTGGCAAGTAATTATTTAGTAAATTGTTGTGAGTTTAGGAAAATGATATTTTTTATCACAAGATAGTGGTTTTGGGGAAAACTCCCAACTTTTCTTTTCACAGTGCAAAATTTTTGACAAATTAGTTTATTTTATGTGAAGGGATCAAAAATGTTTTCACTTCACGTTTTTACAGAACAGGATTTGGCCCCCTGGCTAAACCTTTGATAATGTCGACAAGATAAGTAATTCCTGATCTATAAACTAGTTTAAATAACTTACTAAATTAATAAAATGTACATTTAAATAAAAAATATAAATTTTTTAAAGTAATTTTAAACGGCTCAATATGAATAAGATACTTTTTACAAAGAAACTTTTTCCGATCGAAAAGCACTATGTTCTTTTAGTGCTATACTTGTTTGAAAAATAAAAGAATTCATGTTCGTAGTAAGCGACCACAAATGACTTTAAACAAATCTTATAAAGATTTAATTTATTTTTATAAAAGGATCATTCCATGTAAAAGAGGAAAACGACGTAAATATTAATATTCAGTAGTAACCTCTTTTTAAATTACTACAATTGAAGTTTTTCACTTTACTTTGGAAGCCGTCATTTTACTTTTTATGAAATCACTTCACTTTGTACAAATTAGGTTTATTCCAAAATAATAAATTTTCATTGCACGCTTTGTGCTCTCATTCGGCTGTGTAAATTGAGGTAGCGGCTCACAGCTGACAACAACAAT
>NW_023473395.1:0-3788 GCF_013731165.1 Rhagoletis pomonella
TTTCTCTGCTGCAAGTTTAAGACCGTGTGAGTCGAGCCATGCCTGTGTTCTTATCATAGTCTGGTTTAATTTGCGACGGTCGTCTTCGGTGTCTCTTGCGGTGATCACTGCGGCAATGTCATCAGCGTAGCCTACTAAATATGTGTCATCAGGCATCTCAAGGTTTAATATTCCGTCGTAGCTGACGTTCCATAGGTCTGGCCCGAAAATGGAGCCTTGTGTTGCGCCCAAGTGATCGTCATTTGCTGGGGTCCATCAGTGGTATGGTACAATAACTCCCGGCCTTCTAGGTAGCTTCGGACCATGAGTCTAAGGTACCTGGGTATGTTGTAGACTTCTTCTAGTGCGTGTATCATATTTTCCCATTTTGTGGTGTTGAAGGCGTTGCGAACGTCTACGGTTGTAAGCAGGACTAGCTTTTTGTGTTGGTATGCGGCTTCTACTGTTGTTGTTACGAGTTTTATAGCTCCAATTGCTGATCTACCGGGCCTGAATCCGTACTGTCTTGAGGAAAGTCCGCCACCGCTAGCGATAGCCGCTTCTATTCTAGGTTTTAGCAGCCTTTCTAAGAGTTTTCCAGCTGTGTCCAGCATACAGAGTGGTCGATACGCTGATGGTGAGTCAAAGTTTCCCTTTCCTTTGGTGATTAAGACGCCTTTTCCAAATTTCTGGGAATATTCCGTTCTTGAGGCAGGCATTGTACATATTTAGAAGCACTTGAGGGCGTTCTGTGCCGATTATTTTTAGAACTTCTGCTGGAATGCCGTCTGGGCCTGGGGCTTTCTTGGCCTTTACTCTATTAATGGCGGACTTCAGCTCTTCTGCGGTAAATGGTGGTATTTCTTGAGCGATGATAGGCTCCATTTGTTTGGTTAATGCCTCATGCGTGGGAAAAAGTTCGCTTACTATATAGTCCATTTTTTTAGCGCTAAGCTCTGGTGGTTTTGCCATGGCCACAAGTTTTTTCATTACCACCTTGTATCCGAGACCCCAGGGATTTCTGTTTATATCTTCACACAGTTCTTTCCACTTTCTGTTCTTGCTGGCCTCGATTGCTCGTTTGAGTTCTTTTCTAGCAGCTTGGTATAGTTGTGCCTCTTCGATTGCAGCACTTCTACGCCTGGCCCTGGTGTAAGTACGCCTCAGGTGGAGGCACGTTCGTCTTAGTTGAGCTATGTTTTCCGTCCACCAATATGCAGGTGTTTTGTGTCGATTGCTTTCAGTTGTCGGCATCGCTTTGGTACAGGCGATTTCAGTACTATTTCCATTGCGTTATTGTAAGAGGATTCTTCTGAGCCATGCGCATCTATTTCAGATAGTAGTGCTTCACTATTTAATTTCGAGACATTCCATTTGCGAGTGCTACATTGCATCTTCTTTCGTAAACCATCATTTTTGGAGTCTATTATAAAAGAGATGTATTGGTGATCGCTACCAGTGTAATCTTCCAATACTTTCCATGGTGCCTGCTATGCCTTCTGATGCTAGTGTGATGTCTGGCGTGGTTTCCTCGCATCCTGGTCTTCGGAAGGTTGTTGCTGCGCCAGTATTGAGCACTATAAATCCGAGTCGGGCGGACATTTCCAGCACGCGTTTGCCTCTGGGGTCCGAGCTTGGCATCCCCCACTCCGTGGCTCTTGAGTTTACGTCTCCTGCCATCAGAAAGGGTCCTTCCAAGTTCATGGCCGTATCTTCGATATCGTCGAGTTTATCTTGGAAGCCTTGTATGCTATCGCTTGGTGTCAGGTTGCAGCTTATTATTTTTATATGGTTGTATCTGGCCCAGGCGAAGCCGTTTCCGTGTCTTTTTTCAGAGATGTGCAAGCTGCTTCCGGGGGGTGCCCATATAGCAGCGGTGCCACTGCTGTCTTCTATCCAGATCCCGTTTTCTTTTTTCTTATACTGTACGCTTATGATTACAAGGTCATAATGCCGCTCAGTGATCATCTGTGTCAGTAGCGCGTCAGCCGTTTTACTTCTGTGCATGTTGGCTTGCAGGACATTCATTTATTGGACCAGTTTCTATATACTGAGCATCTTATGGAGCTTGGGATGTGATCCAGCTCGGTGTATTTGGCTTCCGAGCACAAGCAGCATTTTGGTGGCTTATTACACTCTCTTAGCTTATGACCTGGTTGACCGCATTTTATACAGGGGCCTTGCCGTCTTCTGTCTGGGCCTTTACAGCCCCCGATTAGATGGCCAGGGCCAAAACATCGAAAGCACCTCTTGCAGTTTTCTTTGAGTCGCACTCTACAGTTTATACAGCCGATTTTGATCCTTTTTTGCTTTATTATTATATCAGCTTTTTCTTCATCGAGCGTCACGAAGGCCCTCACCTGTTCTCTACTGTTGGGAGCGGAGATGCTGATCTTCATTGCTTTGTCGTATCCTTGCAGCATACCCCTTACTGAGTCTTCGACTTCCTCTTTTGTCGTTAAGGAATCGAGGTCTCTTATTTCGACCGTGGCCCTTGGTTTAAGGTCTGCTACAGTAGCGGTCTCTCGCAGAGTGCACTTTAATACCTGGCAGAAGCTTGAATTCGCCGATTGCCCCTTCTCTAGCTCCAGTAGTACTGCTCCAGCCCTTGTTTTCCGGATTCCCATCAACTTGACTTCATCACTTGATTTCAGCTTACTGCGAATATTTTTCAGGGCATCTGCGTAGCTGTTCCCTTCTGCCGGCTTAATCACTACCGCCTCTGAGAGTCTTTTAGGCTTAGTAGGGCCTTTTCGCTTCTCGTTTGCCTTTTTTTCCGGAGATTTTGGTTTGCCTGGCGTGTTTTCTTTCCCGTCCGGTTTCTTCGTCTTTAACTTTTTGTTCGTCACTTGTTTCCATTCCCCGTCCTTTTCTCTTCGCGTTTTCTGAGTTGGCTACTGTTCTGGTGGGCTTGTCGCTCGTCTTTTTAGCGGTGTCGTGGTGTCTGTCAGGTCACCCGGGGCGGCACTTCCGATCTCTTTTTCTTTCATTTTCCAGTTTCTGCGGTAGCTTTGGATGATGTCGAACATTTCTTCTAGTTGTGCAGCTCCATTCTTGACCTCGAGGCTGACATTCCTTTGTTTCGCTATAGCTTGCTTAATTTTTTGGACGATGCTTTTGCATTTTTTCAAGGACCCCTCTTCTGCGAGTCTCATCTTGATAATAAGTCCTGTTTTGGAGAAATAGGACCTAGCGTTTTCGGGTGTACAGCTGGCGAAGAGTTTTTCTCCTGTCTTGAATTTTTGGTGCCTTCTGTCTCTGGGCGTGTTAAGTCGACCAGATCTGTTGCTTCTGGGGCATGATCAGCGTTCGTAACTGCTTTCACTTGTTTTGCCTGCAGCGTTGTTGTGCTCTGCAGGACTGGCGAGCGCAAGGTCCTGCTGCTTCTGCGGAATATGCCTACATTCTCTTCTTGGATAAGAGCGCTGTGTGCTTCTTGTTGTTCTTTTTGTTGGTTTGGTTTTGGTGTGTTCATTTGCGCTTTTGGGTCTCCGCTTCAAGCCGCTATCTCCACACGTAGCACAGTCGCCTTTGAATGTCCCCGAAGTTCCCTCCTCAAAAGAGCAGGCCATCGCGAGGGTTGTCACAATTCCTTATGGGATATTGTGTTTAGAGCCAAGGACAGTGCAAAACCAGGAGTAAATCTCAACTGGACCTGTGCGGCCAACTAAATGGCGACATGTCTCGAACGTACTTGAAACCTGGAAGGGTTTTAACGAGACGGAGGCAATTGCAGCATTAGCCTGCCAGCCATTTCAGCGAGGTGTCAACCTCGCTTACTAAAGTGACAGAATACTGCTTTCACCAGC
>NW_023473396.1:0-3788 GCF_013731165.1 Rhagoletis pomonella
CTGACTGTAATGTCAAAAAATATAAACAAAGAAATTAACCCTTTGTTATGCATTTACCATATTTGAGAAAACTCAATATTTCTAAAATAAAGTTTTGGTAAATTTGAAAATATTTAAAATCTCATTAGAATCAGTTTCATTTTAGTTATTGCATTTTCGTTTTAATGTTTATGTGGAAATGCACACTTACACAAAATTACACACTAAATGAAACACACTCATTTATAAAACCGTTTTGGCGATTTTCTGGCTTTTACTAGGCCAATGTTTTTGAGCATTTATTTTTTTATTCAAACACTTAATTCTAAAGTATATTAGACATAAAAAAAGTTTGATTCTTCTTAATGTATATCAGAACTTAACTTCAATAATATAATTTAGCTATTAAAATTTTGCAATTCGAAATTTTCTTTCCATTAAATTTATTAAAAATTACTTCCAGCTTCTTTATTCAAACAAGGAATTCTGGTTTAGGTTTTATCAGACCATCATTTGAAATTTGGTATTTCCATGTATATGAGTAAGAGATTTTCTCTTAATACGATAAATTCTGCACCTGGGAACAAACGCGTCCGCCTAGAAATACTCGGCTACGATGGGCAACAAATAAAGTCACTGGCACTAAAATGGTTTTTGCGCACACGTGAAGAGCCTCATCTCAGCAATTTGTCCACCGTTGTCGCTTCACTTGACAATTCGGAGGTTTAAAATAACGCACAAGTTTGTTATCCTGGTTCTTGCCAAACACAACATACCGCCCGTAATTCCTTTTCATTTTATTATGTATTTAAAATAGTCGCACAGCTCACAATTGAATATTAAAATTTTAAAAAATTTAAATTTTGAATAGTATAGCGTTAAGAGTTGGCATTTCAGTCGCAGTCCAAAAGAGAGAAATGTCGAAATTACTTGCCTTGTTATGCCTTGATTAAGACCGTGATAAAAACATAACACGGTAAAACCATTGAGAGGCAGTCTGACGTTTGCAAGTAATATCCCACGAAACAATTTTTGTTGCCGGCAATAAGAAAACGTGTTGCCCACGGAAACAGATTTATTGCCTGTAATATCGCAATCGTATCGATTTCCTATTACCGGTCGCTCTAAAACGTCCACCGAAGGTAACACGCCTGGGCGAGTCGTTTTCTTATTACAGGAATGAGTCGTTTTCTTAACCCTTCAGACGATATTCGAAATAATTTTTAATACTTCATTTATTTTTTATATACAAAATTAGAATTTAAACACGGAATTAGTTCTTTCTTGCGCTATGGGGCTTCCAATTTTTTCATTCCTGTCTTTAGTATAATGTATACGCTTTTGGATAATACCGTTGAAACGAAATTTATAAGTTTGGGAATTTTCGATAAAATATCTATTCCAAAATTTACATGAAAGAAACGATATTGCCGATTTGTCAACACGGCAATAAATCGGTGAGTCGCCAATTTGTTGCCATTGACGATTGTTGCCTATTTCTCATGTTTTGCATGGTTGGATAATTTAAAAATTCCAAACTTAATCTCACATACACATTCTCATTTTCAATCTCAAACAACAACAGTTGTGAACAATTTCATTTTTTTATTTTCAATTTTATATGATTTTAAACTGCTTGCAAACATGATAAAAACATTACAAGTTAAATTCATTCTCTCAATTCGTCAACCATGATTTTTTCTGACGTTTGGCAGCATTTTAAAATTATATAAAATTAAGAATAAAAAAACTAAATTGTTCGCAATTGTTGTTGTTTGAGATTGAAAATGGGAATGGGTGTGTGAGTCAAGCTGCCTCTCAATGGTTTTACCTTGTTATAGATGCGTTCCAGATGCTTCAGGATATTCACGATTTGCAGGAACAGCTGTTTTCTCCATTAATAAACCTTATGGAAGGTGGTCACCTGGAACGACTTCCTGTAAAAACCTGCAAATCGTGAAGCATCTGGAACGCAACTTATCTTTTTATCTTGCTTGCAAACGTCAGAAAAAAATCATGGCCGACGAATTAAGAGAATGAATTTACCTTGTGATGTTTTTATCATGATTAAAACTATAAATTGACGAAATTAAGAGCATTGGCTCCTAAGGCCTTCAGCCAAGGCATATTAAATAAGGTAGAAGTGATTTTGACATTTCTCTCATTGGAACACCGACTATAATGTCAAATGATGAATAACTTTTAACCCTTTTCAAGTTGCCATTGTCTATTTTTCATTAAAAATTCAATTGCATGCTGTGAGATAGTTTTGAATTGTGTGATTTTTTTTTGTTTTTCGACCACATCCATTTATAGATACATATACAAAAATGAAAAGGAGCAGGAACTACGAGCGTTGCGCTATGTGAAAATCATTTCAACGCGGTTTTATTACAGGCCCATTGCAGGCAAATATTTTTAAGTACATGCGTTTATAGCCAGATACTGTTCCCATGCCCTGGGTGGTTCCTATGTTTGAAATGCCTGAAGCATACGGATGTTCAGAAGTTAAGATATCATCTGTTGAAGCGCAGACGCAAACTGAGTAAAAGGGCCCATACATACGGTGACCATCCGTTCTGTTTTTTGCAGGACCGTACTGTTTTTCAAAGGTCGGTCCTGCTTAGTTTTTCAAACCTGAAAATGTACTGATTTTTTCCAAGTGCCCTGCATGTGTCCCGCATTTTGTTCGTTATTTTAAAATTATCGGACAATGGATGGTTTTGTTTCAAAAAAGTGTTTTTTTGGTACTTTTCGTAGCTTTTCTTCAATATCTCATGAAAAAATCTCCCAATCAACGTAAGCGACTTACAGCTCGAAGGGTATTAATGTGCCTCATACCAAAATATATAACTTGTGGCGACTTCAATGAAAATTATTAGAGCTAAAGGCGACCATTTGCATTTTGTCGTCAAAGTCGAAAAAAGAGAGATTTTCAAGCAAATACGTTTCATTTGATTATTTTTTTCATTATTTTAAAAATTCGATAAAGAAGATATATCATTACAGTAAATTTTGAGCCAAAGATAATGAAAATCGGATTAGAAATGTAGATGCTATGGAGCTCAATCTGCACTAATTATATATTTTTGTAAAGGGCACTTTATAACTAGTCGTTTACGTCGATTCATGACGTCGATTTTTGACAAATAACTGCGAAAAGTACCAAAAAACAAAAAAAAGGTATTGTTTTCATTTTGAACGACTCAAAATTTGTCTATAAAATAATCTTTTAAAGATTTTCACTTTTCGTGTTAGCTATTGTAATTATAATAAGTTTTACTATACTTTTATAAATATTCATGTAAAAAAAGATTAATATCGATTAAGAAAACGTGATTAACTTTCAAAGTTTAAAATGTATTAAGAATTTAGAATCATAAATACTCTTTTGATATTTTTATACTACGTAAATATATGTAGGCATATTTTTTAAAAATTGTCCTTCATTTTGAATCCATATTTATGGTCACCGCACCCATACATGATACCAGACATTTTGGAAAACTTAAACGGGAAAGAGATCTGTCATTGCAAAAATTTTATCAAGAAATTGCTAGAGTTAATCTTCATATAAACTTACAAGAAAACATTAAATAATTTTTTTATAAGTGTCGAATGTCTTTTAGAATTAAAGATAAGAAACTAAAGGCGCAAAAACATTGGGCGAATAAAAACAAAAAAAAAAATGCTTAAAACAGTTTCATAAAAAATTTCTTTCGTTTTATTTACGTGGCTTCCTTTATGAGGTATTCGTTTCTATCTTTATATATATGTACATGTAAGACGGGAATGCAGTTAAAATTCTT
>NW_023473397.1:0-3788 GCF_013731165.1 Rhagoletis pomonella
GCCGGACATTCGTTCGGCACATCCTCATTCAGCCTACTCAAGTAGGAGTTTAACCTGCTGCAGTAGCCGGAGCGAAGTTGAGCAAGTGTAGTGCGTGTCTCCCGAGGCAGATGAAGCTCTGTCTCGTCAATGTCCGGGGGGTGGTATGCCTAGAACGGCATTCACAGGTCTAGAGTCTACATAACTCGAGACTGAGTCCCTGTGAATGCCGTTCAGGGCCTGTCTGTACGCTGTCGGGTCCAGAGGTTGCTTAATGAACCTCTGGACTTCGTCCGTCAGTTCATATAGATGCCTCCTGACGTGCCTAGGCGAGGGCTCCTCTGCAAGCAGCTGTCTGTTTGGGTGGCCACTTCTGTGGCTCCCGATCAGGAACTGCTTGCAGAGCATTATGTTGTGCTCCTTAACTGGGAGCATTTGCGCCTCGCCGTGCAAGTGATGTTCTGGCGACATCAGGAGGCATCCCGTCGCTGTCCTAAGTGCCGTATTTTGTCCCGTCTGTAGCTTCGTCCACTGCGTCCTACTAGTCCCTGGCGACCACACTGGCGCTGCGTAGTTCAAAACCGGCCGGCCTATTGCCTTGTATGTTGCCAGCAACGTTTCTTTGTCTTTGCCCCAAGTACTGCCGGCTAGCGACTTGAGGACCTTGTTGCGGCTCTGTACTTTATTGACAATAGCGGTTGAGTGCGCAGAGAAGGAGAGCAGGCTGTCGAATGTTACTCCGAGTATTTTGGGGTTATTCACCGTCGGAATTGGTGTGTCATCGACGTGAATCCCCAGCGGTAGCCTGACCTCCTTCGTCCAGGTTATGAACAGGGTCGCGGAGGATTTCGTAGGGGAGAGGGCTAGACACTTTGCAGTGAAGAAGCGAGAAAGTTCGGAGAGATAGCCGTTTACTTTCAAACACAGGTCATCAATTCCATTCCCAGTCGCCATGATCGAGCAGTCGTCGGCATAGGAGACAATCGAGACTCCCTCTGGTGGTTGAGGGAGCTTTGAAATATAAAAGTTAAACAGTAGCGGGGAAAGGACACCACCCTGAGGAACCCCCTGTTTTATTTTACGCTGCTTACTCGTTTTGTCTCTAAATGTTACCGACGAATGTCGACCACTCAGATAATTTGCCGACCACCGTTTGAGCCTCTGTGGGAGAGAGGAGGCCTCTATATCTTCTAGCAGCGTGGAATGGCAGACGGTGTCAAACGCCTTTGACAAGTCCAACGCTACTAGAATCGTTCTCTCACAGGGACGGTTGCGGTTAAGGCCACGAGTTATCTGAGTGTTTATGGCGTTAAGTGCTGTTGTTGTACTGTGCACTTTACGGAAACCATGCTGATGCTTCGCTGGGGTCAGGTGGTTTGTGAAGTACGGGAGTAGCAAGGCCTCAAGTGTCTTCGCTACCGGGGAAAGGAGTGTAATCGGACGATACGAATCTCCTTTGTTGGCGGGTTTCCCCGGTTTGAGCAGTGGGACCACTCTCCCCACCTTCCAGATGTCTGGGATGATGAGAGTGGCCATTGACAGGTTGAGGACCTCCGTTAGGTACGCTACCCCCGCAGGACCCAAATTTTTCAGCATCAGCATGCATATTCCGTCGGGACCCATGGCTTTGGAGGCTTTCGCCTTCCCGATGGCCACCTGAACTTCACCGCAAGTGAAAACAAGGGGGGCACAATTTGTTGGCAGTTTGTGCAGCCTTCTGGTCACTCGACGCTTGGCTTTGTCTACCGGAGGATGCAGTATGAACTGCCGGCTAAAATAGCTCGCGCATCTCTCCGGGTCCCACGAAGCATGGTCGCCGAAGGAAATTTCGACTCTGTCGTCGTGCTTCGTCGGATTAGACAATGACCTCACGGTTGACCAAAGCTTGCTCACACCAGAGGTGAAATTACAAGTCTTCAGGTGCTCCTCCCACTTCTTCCGCTTATGTACGTTCACAAGTTGCCGAATCTCCGCGTTGAGATCCCTGATACGGGGATCTCCGGGATCGGCCTGACGAAGGCTATCACGCTCATCAGCTAGAACAGCCGCTTCGGCAGGGAAGTTTGGACGTGGGTCCGATATACATCCTGCCGGTATGAAGCGAGCTGCAGCAGCAGTGATAGCCCTGCGGAACTTACGTTCACCGAGGTGGACGTCGGTTGGTGTGGGGAGCGCTGCGAAGGTGTTTTCAGTAAACTCCGCGTAACCTTTCCAATCAGCTTTGGAAAAGTTGATATAGGTCCGGTGTTTGGCGGAGGCAAAGTCGGTTGGTTTATCAATCGAGATGACTATGGGTAGATGGTCTGATGCTAGAGTCAGCATAGGTCGCCACGTTATGCTGTTTATCAGACCAGCGCTGACTATTGTGATGTCTGGCGAGCTACTGCAGTTACCCATAATCCTGGTGGGTGCGTCGTCGTTCATTGTGCAGAATGTCGAATCGTCTATCTGCTCAGCCAAGTCTGTTCCCCTACGATCGTTTGACAGGCTTGAGTGCCAAAGATCGTGGTGCGCATTAAAGTCACCTACTACCATACGGTTTTCACCTCTGAGGAGCGCACCTATATCAGGGTGATATCCTGCCGGGCAGCAGGTGACAGGGGGTATGTAAATGTTAAATATTTCGAGCTCGACATCGCCTGACCGGATAGCGATGCCCTGACATTCTAGGGTGGTATCCCTGCGGTCGATGTCTGCTTTGATAAGACGATACTGTACGGTGTGGTGCGTGATGAACGCTAAGCCACCACCATTATCTCGCTCGCGATCTCGACGGTGCACGTTGTACCCGGCGCAATTCAACAAAGTTGAATTGCTGTGCAGCTTCGTCTCTTGGACCGCAGCTATTAATATACCATGCCGACACATGAAGACGGTTATCTCCTCAATCTTGCTCTGTAGCCCGTTACAGTTGAATTGGAGGAGCTTCATGTGGTTCGGGAGACGTGTCGTGATGTGGGGTGTGAGTGAGGTGTATGTTCTTGCCGCCGTTGGCTGTGTGTGCTGCTGAGGTGGTTGCCGCCCTGTGGTGGTGGTGGGGGGCGTCGCAATTGACGTCTGCGACCGAGCAGCACAGCACGGGCCCTCGAAATTCCCCGTCCAATCTCGCGTGGTACGCAGACCTGAACATGCCCTAAAGTGGCACCAGCGAAGGCAGGTGTTGCACTTGACTGATGTCACATTACGGAATATTCTGGTCTGACATACCGTGCAGATTGTAGGGGGAACCAGGAGTTGTTGGCGGCGGCGTGTGGGTGGTGGTGCGGTTGTGTGAGTTATGTGGTCAGTGGTGGCTGTGGTACGGTCTGTGGTGTTGTTGTGTTGTTGTGTAGTGGCGACTGTGTGTGGTTGCTGTGTGAGTGTGTGGGGCTGCACGGGCGGACTATTGTTTGCCGTGGAGGCTGCTCTGTTTGAGCAACAGGGGGCCACGTAGGACGTGGTCCACTGTCTGTGTGTCCGTAGTCCCGAGCAGACCCTGAGGTGACTCCACCCCTCGCAGGCATTACACTTGACTGAGGTGGAGTTGTGGTGTAATCGTCTTCGGCATACACAGCAGGTGTATGTTTCTGGCCCAGGGTTTGACTCGATGCCAGCCCTGAGTAGGAGAATGCGTAGTGAATGTTGCCCTATGGACGGACAACTTCTGAGATACTTCGCCGACCTAAACGGGGTTAGATCGCCGAAACAACAGCCCTTGGTCGGGTGAAACCCGAGTTATTCCGGTACGTAGAACCGGCTGTCGTGGGAATGGTTGAAGTGGGTATCATTTCTTCTGCTTTGAAAAGAAGCATACGGTTGACCCAAGCTTA
>NW_023473398.1:0-3788 GCF_013731165.1 Rhagoletis pomonella
GGGGTGGGCGTTATTCGGAGAAATCTATGAGGTTCATGTCTTCGACAAACTGAATCGTTTCAATAGAAACAATTGATCACTTTTGGTAAACGCTAAAATTAACGTTACAATGCATCCTTGCTTTTAAATGTTTGTAAATCTCTGAGTGTTTTTTTTTGTTTTATGTTTTAAAAATATTTGTGAATTGTTATAGTCGGAACACATTGAAAAGGACAATCACAGCTATAAATTGTTCATCTTCGTTATCTAAAGGCTCTGTCGATGGTGATATGAATTTTTTGAACGCGTCAGCGACATCATGCATTTTTATGAGTTTGTCATAAAGAAAAGGAAGATCTCATTTTTCGGTCGAAACATATTTAATAGATTTAAGCTGGCCACAATCCTAGACGTGGTGTAGTTCGGTCGTCGCCAAAATAATTATCTACATACGTCGAAAAATAATTTCCAATTCGTTTAGAATATTATGCTCATCAATTTGGTAATTTTTTTTAGAGGTTTGGTAAAAAATTAAAAAGCTTTGTGGCAACACTGGTCTTGTGCAGTCTAGTTAAAGTAAGTATTTATCAATACATAGAGATTTTTTCCAAATTAAATTAAAAAAGCTTCAATCATGACTAAAAATAAATGTTTGCTAGGTGTCGAGTGTGGCTTCTTATAATCCACAAATGGATGTTTATGCGTTCACCACTTTTCGGGCTTTCAACACTTAATTGCGGCGAGAGGGCTGAAAGCCATAATAGGGCATTCGCACGAGGAGATTTTACAGGCAACAAAAGTTGAATGAGAAGTTGAAAGTGAAAAAGTTGCCATCCTTATTCAGACGAGGCGATTTTCGATTCAACACGAATTGTTATTTACATTATTGAAAATGAATTTAAATCGCAAAATTTTATCAATTGGCGTAAATTTGGTAAGCCAAGCGTTGGTAGAAGTGCTTTTAGCGAAGCTGAAAGATAAAATAAAAGTAAAAAAGAAAAAAAGTATGTACACAGAATGTAAACAAACAACGGGTTGCAAGGGAAATAAGTTGAACGAGCTCAAAGTTGGCTGGCGACCAACTTTGTTGAAAGCGATAAGTTGAAAGGCCGTTCGGACGAGGCGATTTTTGCTTTCAACTAAAAGTTGCCTGAAAAATCGCCTCGTGCGAAAGCCCTCAAAAGGCTTGGTGAGCAGTGTTGCCGTTTTGATCCAAATGGATCAAAATGATACGCTTTTCATCGAATTTTTAAAAGATACTTTTATTTTTAGCTTAGTATAAATTATGATACATTTTAATTCACAAACAAGTTGAGGGCAACTCTTCCCATCTTAAGACTTTTACGATTTTGTGGCAACACATTAACCGCCCAATTCGGTGTTTTCTTGATAAATTATTATGCCGGCACATGCAGTATTTTAATACACAAAATTTATAATTTTCATATGAAATTTCAGTTTGTAAACGCTCGTCAATAGCATTTGCCATCTTGATAATTTATCAAGAAAATAGCTTTTGATTTCTGTGCTAGAATTCCATTCTTGATAAATAATAAAAAATTTACAAATTATAAAATTTTTTTATTTATCAAGTGCAATGAATCGGTCTGAAAGTGTGTTTTCTTTCACTGAACATACCACCTTTAATCTGCATATGGCATCACTGTTAGCTACAGACAACTAGACTGTTCCCGTACTCCAGGATTTAGCCCGAAATAGTCCGATCCCTTTCCTTTCACACATTTATCATATTTTTTGCAAAAATTTCTGTGTCGTTCCTTTTCCTTTTCGAATTTCAAGCTTTCGGACGTGGTGCTGGGCTAAAGGCAGTGTCACACGATTGGTACATTTGTACAGATGTGTACCTTTTGGTAGTTACAGTGTTTAGCTCAATAAAAGAATTTGCAAACAACACTACTCTGTAACTGCCAAAATGTATAAATCTGTACAAATGCTCATAGCAGGCTAGAGAAAAAGCCAAACAACCCGTTGGCCCACCACGGAGAGAAAAAAATTCTCCAAAAAAAGACCTAGGTTTGATAGCTCCACCCCGCAGGGGCGATCCGCGAAGGAATTGGCCAAACCAGGTGAGGGATCTGCAGGGGGCGGGCCAGCTGGGACTGCATCTGTGCCCACCGGTGAGGCAACTGTGCCGCATGTACCTGCAGATTGTCTCGGGGAGCCAGTTTCCTTTAGGGATGCACTGAGCGGAGTGAAGCTGGGTATAACCTCAGAGGACTATCCAACCACAGTGTGGTCAACGGATGAGCTCAGAGTTATCCCAAATGCTACCCTCAGGACGGTCAGGAGCAAAACAGTTAGCGCTGTAAAGCCTATCTTCAAGGGTTGCAGTTGCAGACATTCTGCGACCGCGGGGTTGATACGGAACACTTTTTCAAAGCTGGCTCCATGGAAGGAGGCAAAGATGAAAGTGGTCGAGGAGGCAGAAGCACCTCGCCGCATCATTCTTGTAAGAGTCTTCCCGGAGCTGGAGTGAGGATGCGCTCAGTCTGCTTCAGGCACAGAATGACGGCCTGAGAATTCCGGTCTGGCGCATTCTGAATCGAGTACGCAGGTCAACAATGGCGGAAGTCACAATTGCAGTTGACCCGCTACCGACACCGATTACCCTAACTCGGAGGGGCAACCGTGCTGCTCCAAAGACGTCGTCGTAGCTCCCAGGCACCTACCCACTGACACGCAAGTGCAGCAGAAGTCATTGGAGGTTGACACTGGTATAGACCCAACAGAGCTACACGTAATACACAGAGCTCCAACGACGCCTCCGAAAACAGCAACAACAACATGACCGACCCTACAACAGATGCTGGAAGAAGCCCAAAAGAACGTCGGACCCATCGCATCCCCAAAGCCTGCAAAACGGCCACCACTACGTGGCAGCTCCAAAGCGGTTATTTCCAGCCGCAAAGGCAAGGGAGATGCAAGGACGGCCGAATAAGCGGTCTTGCTGAAGGGCAACAGGGGAAAGAAGGTGGCTGCTCGCGGTCGAAAAGACCGCAAGTAATGGCACCTCACCCCAAAAACTTCAAAAATCCGAGGCACATTAAATGCCTCCAAGTGAAACTTCACCACGCTAAAACAGCATCAGATGTTTTGCATAACAGGTTCACAAACGAAGGCTTAGGTGTAGCCTTCATCCAGGAACCCTGGATATTAAGAGGTGACGTCAAAGGCCTTAATATAAAGGACGGTAAGATTATATATGCCGACAGCTGTCGCGCGAGAGCGGCGATGCAATTAACCCCTCTATTCAAGTGCGCCGAGAAATGTGTCACAAAAAATTCGATTTTGAGTGCTAGAAAAATACACAAAAATTAAAAAAATTTAATTGTAGCGGCATATTTTTTGAGTGGAGGCGCGGTAGAAATCACAGCAGTGATGAGCTAAAGTTTGTGACTTTGTTAGAATACGGCTGTAAGTAACAAACTAAAGTTTCTCCCTCTTTCACAGTTCATTACGGCAGATCTCGTTGCGATATGGGACAAAATTCCGACTCCTAGGGGGGGTGCAAGAGGCAGTACTTGCCTCCGCGTACCTCCCGGGTGGGGGGGAGATAGCCCCGACACCTGAAGTAAAGGCACACGAGCTTTGGACTGGAGCTGAACAGCTTCATTCAGACATTGGAATAGCTTTCAATAGTAGCTGTCCCCAAGGAAAGGTAAAATCCAAACGTGATGTGCCTTGGCGGAGCAAGAAGCTTGAGCAAATGAGATGCCAAGCCAGAAAACTATTCAATACAGAAAAGAATACAGGTGACTGGAATCCGTACAAACTTGCACTAACTTCTT
>NW_023473399.1:0-3787 GCF_013731165.1 Rhagoletis pomonella
TCATGTTTTAAGATATATGCATGGCATGCAAATCTTTGATTTTATGTGTTGAATTATGTATGAAAAATGTAGGAATCTCCACCTGTTTCTGTTTTCGCTTGAAAAACTCGAAATTTAATCGATTCTGTCAAAACTTTTCTTGAACAGAGCAAATTACCTCTTTGTAATTTGTTAATTTTTAAATTCAGTAAACTGTCACGTATGAAATATACATGGGGCGTTCCATACCAAAATAGACAGGGTCCACACTTCATGTTTTTGATTTGTTTCAAATTTTTAGAGTTGATGGATAAACATAAATATTAAATAAATATGAAATTTAAGCTTGATTAATAGATTTTCAAAAAGTTTACAGCACAAAAACAAACACAAATCGATGTAATAGTTTTCCAAATATCTTGGGAACGAGGCGCGGAAAAAATGTGAAAAAAATTACACATACACACGTCGAAATTCTCTATGAAAAGAAAAAAATATTTTTTTAAAATTTTTTTTTTGAAAAATTTTTCACAGAATTTTATTTATAAAAAAATAGTTTTTGAAAATATGCCATATCACAAAAAAAAATTTAAAAAATCACAATGTTAGCTCTGAGTATTGCGCAATATTTAAGCATAGTATTATGGGGTGCACTCTACAATAATTTGAGTTGTGAATTTTTTTACGCCGAAGTTGAGTTAAATGAGTACATTACAAATTTAGAAATTTTTTAAATTTTTTAATTCTTCCATAAGAAAGAAATGCAAAAAGCCGCCAGCAAAAAAAAATGTTAAAAATCAACGCAATTTTGCAGTGGCTTAAAACTTGCACTTTATAAAACTAACTGCTACAAAACTGCTTATTCAAAAACTTCAAAAAAAAATTTAAAAATTTGTAAATTTGTAATATACTCATTTTACTCAACTTTAGTGTTAAAAAGAATTCATAACATAAATTATTGTAGAGAGCAACCCGTAATACTCACTTAAATATTGCGCAATACTCAGAGCTGGGTTGGTATCGAAATTCTGGTACTACAAAATTCGAAACACGAAATTCCGCTTAACAAAATTCTGCTTCTCAAAATTCTGCTTTTTGAAAATTCTGCTTTTTGAAAATTCTGCTTTTGACAATTCTGCTTTTCAAAATACTGAATTACAAAATTCTGTTTTAAAATATAACGTAAACAATGTTAAATAGGACATGTCATTACTTTAAAAAGTGCGCACTTTTTAAAGTAATGACATGTCCTATTTAACATTGTTTACGTTATATTTTAAAACAGAATTTTGATTTTCAATATTTTTAATTAGTTTGAAAAAACTTTTATTACTGGAAATAATCATAACGCGAAATGTTCTCCTGAGTTTTGGGCAGTGCATGACAGCATGCATCGGAAACAGAAACCTTTTCTAGAAATTAAAACCGTGGCGAAGGGTGGCATCGCCGCAAAAAGTAATTGTTGTAGGAAGCAATTCCCAGTTTCTATAATCTTGTATTGAATTTACAAGAACTCATTTTTGCAAAATCTCAAATTTCCAGAAAGGATAACAAGAAATTAAAATGAAGTAGTTTATAAAAACTATTAAAAACGAAATTACTAATGTAAGTCGGTAGATGGAATTTTGTCGGATCAAATCAAAAATTTAATATTTCTCGTGGTGAATACAAACATCAGAATTTTACCTGGCTCATGGGCAGTGGCGGATTTATCGTACAGGCAACATAGGCTGAAGCCTAGGGCGGCAGAATTAAGGGGCGGCAAAATTTAAGACAGCTAAATTAAAAGAAAAAAATTTATTTGGATTCAGCTGCACTTGAAATTGTGTTTGTGTCTGTAAAATATTATTAATGATTAATCTCATTCAATACAATTCAAAATTAGAATTATGCTGCGAATTTTTCCTTAGTATAGCAGTCGTTGAAATTTCCATTTAACTTTCATTCACGCGGCTTAGAAACCTGACGGCGCGCCTGCGCGTGACGCAAAGAAACAGCCGACACGCTGCCCCGAGAACGAGAATCATCTAAAAGGTTACCACACTTGACAACACTGCCGAAAAACGAGCGTGCATTTTCGAGAAAATTCTTGATTCCAAGGCCACCAGTTTTTCATAAGTGTATCATAACGTGAATAATCTGAAGGTCAGCTTCCGTCGTATGTCAAATTAGGCAGTGTATCTGTGTATGGTCTTCTGTTTGTCTTGCGCGAGGTCAAAAATTTTTTTTTTTTCGTGAAAAAAGGGCGGCAAGTTATGAATTGCCTAGGGGCGGCAAATATTTAAATCCGCCACTGCTCATGGGGCTGGTAAAATTTTGACAGCTTTTAAATATATAATAGGTTTGTTCCACACTCTACTTGTAGAAAAACTCGATCAAAGTTCAAACTGTGAGCGTATATCAAAGAAACTCTAAAACGTACTTGTAGAACGCGTATGTATGTGCAACTCGAAGTGACTTCGAGTAGCTTGTGGAACAAGCCTAATATTGTTTGGCGGTAATAAAGAGTCAAAATCAAAATGAAAGCTGAAAAAAGCATAAAAAGGCGTACGTTACTTGCAAGTTATAATGTAAATATCAATTTTAACAATTTTCGAAAACACAAAAATAAAGCATTCGCACGAGCGTTTGTTTGGTTTTTCAATTGTCAAAATTTTACTTTGCATTTGGCACAGCAAAATTCAATTTATACATACACCATAGTAAATTTTTCCAACCCGTCTCACCACGGAGAAAAAGTTACCGATTGGCACATAGCCAAAGCTGCGAATATGGTAAATTTTGTCAGATTTTATCAGAAGCAGAATTTTGAAAAAGGAAAGTGCGAAAAGCAGAATTTTGTGAGACAGAATTTCAAAATCCGGAACTTTCAAAAGCAGAATTTTAAAAAAGAAGAATTAGAAAAAGCGGAATTAAAAAAATACAGAATTTTGATCGAACAGAATTTTTTAACATTTTGCAGAATTTTGCGATATAGAATTTTGTAATGCAGCGTAATGAGACGCTCCCCTCAGAGCTACCATTGTGATTTTTTTTTTCAATTTTTTGGAGATGGCATATTTTTAAAAACAATTTTTTTTTTATAAAAAATATTGTATGTGAAAAATTTTTCAAGGAAAACAAATTAAAAAAGTATTTCTTTACATAGAGAATTTTGATGTGTGTACGTGTGATTTTTTTCCAAATTTTTTCCTCGCCCCGTTCTCGAGATACTTATTTGGAAAACTATTAAATCGATTTGTTTAGGCCGGCGTCCTAAACAGTTTTTTTTTTATGTATTCAATAATTATTTTTTCACAAAATCACTCGCGGAAATTATTCGTTCAGTATTATATGTACAACAAGTGCTGTGATTCTTAACCACGTACATTTTTACTGCGATAGCTGCTGATTGATGTGGAATTGATGCTTTTCGTAATATATTCTGTAGCGACCGTGCTTAATAGCTGCTGTGCTCCATCGCTGGTGGTGGCAAATGTGATTCCGATTGCGATGTTCTAGTGGTTGATGACCAAAAGTACTCTTGGATGCTTGATGCTTGACTAATTTTCCTTAGATTTGAAATCAACTTAGTAACTCACGGCGACGGAAAGTTAGGGCTGTGTTTAATGCTTCGTCCTCCTCCGCCAACGGGGTCAGTTTGAACGATATTCTTCTACCAAGTACGTTTTCAATAGCGATATTGAGAAGATGTACGGGCAAATCGTTGTAGATGAAACCCACACATAGTATCAGAGGATAGTTTTTCGCAAATGCTCAATTGATGCAATAGGTCTTTACGACTTAAAGACGGTTACTTTCGGTATAA
>NW_023473400.1:0-3787 GCF_013731165.1 Rhagoletis pomonella
AAAAAAAGGTTAAAGAGTAAAAGAGATAACTCTGTTACACCTTTCTATACGAAATCTTGGTGCCACAGAAGTTATTGAACAAAAATTTTAAAAGTTAATTACTTTGTAATATATTCCTAATGTGAATGGAAAAAAGTAAAAAAATGTGAGCATATTTCGGGACAAGTGGAGTAGGGAGATTTTAAATTTAAAAAAGAAATCGGAGTAAATCTACCCGATCGGAGCAAAGTCCGGACGCTGTTTATAATTAAGAAAGCGTGCTAAATTTTAAAAAATGCGCATATGAAAGAGCACCAACCCAACTCGTAGTTCATTTAAGTATACAAATTTTTGTATTTAGTATAGAAATATTCAATTCAAATACGCCCATATTAAAATGAAGCGCTTTGCCTTTACCGATTGCTTTTTCGTAATTAAGTTAAAAAAATATTTAAATTCCATGCTGCCTGTAATAGGATTTGACCCTGACCCTCTGGAAATTAGCAAATTGTGGCAAGCATATTCGCGCGCAGACATGTATGTAAATGTGCATGTGTGTTGAGTTTGAATCAACACCACGCGCTCGTGGTATGAAAGTATTATTTTAAAATACGAACATTTTAAAACAATAATCAAATAAAAAATAATAATTTTTACTGTGCGTTATTTCTCTCAGTGAATTCATAACATTTTTCTGAATATTACAACGCGTTTTTTCTCTTAGTGTACTGATTTTTTTGTATAATCAAATCGGAAACCGGGACACTTAAACGAAGCCCGGGACATTTTAAGGTTGTACCGGGACACCAGGACAAATAGTCTAAAACCGGGACATGTCCGGAAAAACCGGGACGTCTGGCAGCCCTAGCCAATAGTAATGAAGAAAGCGTCCTTTAATACACCGTCCGACATGATTTTGCCCCCCCTGAAAAAATCAAGCATTTTCGGAAAGTATTTACAAAAACAAAGTACCCGTATTTTGCCGTTTCTAAGGGGTTTTCCTTTAGAAACGACAAAATACGGGTACTTTGTTTTTGTAAATACTCCTATGCTGAATCGGTCAAAAGAATTTTACCTTGTGATTTTTCAAACTTCATCTAAAAGCATAAACAGACGGCAACGTTGATCAGGATAAACTCGGGAATTAACTGCAGTTGATCCGGATTAAGTCCGAGTTAATCCGGATGAACGCTGCAGTCTGTTTAAACTTTGAGAGTTTTTGGGGTCGGTGATTACGAGTCTTAAGTCAGTTCTTAAACATTCAAAATGGCGGATGCAATAAAGATCCATCCGCCATATTGTATACGCTATTTTGAATTTTTTAAATTTGATTTCAGTTTTCTAATCAACCACTCGAAGGAACCTTTGGATATAAAATTTCACAAAAAATCTGAAAAATTTTCAAAATCCATTCGCCCTATTTTGCTTTCGAAGTTTAAAATTTTTAAGAACTGACTTCAGATTCGCAATCAGCAATAACAAAAACCATTGGATACAAAGTTTGAAAAATTACAGGGCAATACTCCATTGACCGATTCAGCATAGGAATTGTTAAGGGCTGGTAAAAAATTTGGGTTTGATTTTTAAACCGCGCTGGGACTACTGACTTTTTTGATCTTTTATAGTCTAATTTTTAAACTAGTCAATAGTTTTACGCAATTTTTAATATATGTGACCTGGTTGGTTGATTCGGATGGAAGATGAGATGCTTTTTCACGTGGTGAAAAGCAGAAAATCCTAACTTGCTTAGAAGTGTACTAAAACGTCACTTCTTCAGTGTTACTTTTTTAAATGTTCCATACTAGCAACTTACACGATGAACTATAATAATATTCCGACCAACAACAACACTTTCTGGACCAACAACAACACTTACTGGACGTCCGGCGCGGAGAACAATTAACGAGATAATGAGAAACTGACGAAACGAGTTGCTTACTTTTAACAGCTTTTTCACAGAAAACTAGTTTTCGCACGTAAGCTCCCTTTTCGTAGACCAGGTCACATATTGTGATTTAAATTTTAGCCCAAAAAGTTCGTGGTTTAAAAATCAAACCAAAATGCTTTAATTCCAGTTTCTAGGTTTCATATATAGACAATTTGGTTTAAAATCTAAACCGAAATAGAAAATGTTTGCACAGCGAAATGTGGTGTCAGAGAACTTAGATAGATAGAGAAGGTGCAAACTGAAAGTGGAAACTATTCGCGGACGAAAAATTAACAGCGTTAGAAAAGTTCAAGTCGGAATGTAGAAATTCTGTTGAATTTAATGTTGATAACATAATACAATGTTGAGCAACATGAAATGTGATGTTCTTTGCGAGCAAATAAACGAAAATATGGTAAATCTTCACATAATTTTCATTAATTTGTAATTTTTTTTTTTATTTTTTATCTTGTTCTCCTTTTATGAAGATGCAAATACAATTTAAAGTAATGATAGTTTGGCATAAAGTTTACACACATATGTACATGCATACATAGACTGGCAATCAAAAGTGAGTGCATGGTGTTTTTTGCTTAATATTTGCAATGTTTTTCAATAAATTTTTTTTTATTATCTTTTTTATAAAAATGTGGTTCATGCTTTAATCAAAACTATACAAGTCAAACTTTCAAACTTTACACAGAACATAGAAAAATTCAACGAATTCTCGTCTAAATTTTGACCTGTTTAATCTGAGTTTTTAGAAAAATTTTGAGTACGCAGATAGATCGGTTTTTTAATTCTAGTGGAACAAGATCAAGTTTTAAGCGGCTAAAAAATCCGGTTGATTTTTAATGATTATTTATTGCTGACGGCTTTTTGTACTTTCTACCAAATAAAAGTGAATTTCTTGTAGAATAAAATGCGCATGACCGTTTGCAAACAAATAAAAAAAATTAGCGCTATTTTTTACAAATTGCACTTGCTATATGCATAAAACTGCAATTCCCGTCGAAAATAACATAAAAGTTTAACTTAAAAACATTGCAAATATTAAACAAAAAACAGGATGCACTCACTTTGCCAGTGTACATACATATTTGTGTTTAGAATTAACTACTTATGAAATAATTTTTGTGGCACGAACATATACATACTTGCGCTTTCTAAAAATTGGAATAAAAATTGGATTCGCATAAAATTTTAATTCCAATAACTAATATTTTAGTGAAAACATTTACAATAAAGCTTTCAGTAACTTTTGGCAAATTTGAGCGATTATGTGAAATTATGCATGCGTTTGTACCTACATATCCATTTATATTATTTTAAACAAAGCTAATAGTAAAATTTAAAATCGAAAAAAAAAAACAATTTATTACTTGGTCCGTCCGGGATTTGAACCAAGACAAACGGCGAGACGAACGAAACGACAATCTCTAAATCACTACATATATGAAATTTTTCATTCGTCCAAGAAGACAAACGCATAAATATGTGTGCATTTATAAATGTAAATATGTGCATAAATATGTACGATTGTTCTGCTTTCGTCTTCCCCTCGCCGTCCTCCATCAACAGACAAATTATTAAATTTCTGCGAATTGCCACGACGCCACCAAAATTAACCCTTGGTTGACGAAATATTTTTACGTTTTCGCATAAGTTTACATTTAATAAAGCCATACTCGTACATTTTATATGGAGAAGAATATTAATTAATTTTAAATTCTGCATGTAACCATGTTCTCGACGATACATGTAACTTTCATCAAGATTAACCATAAAAATTGTGCTTCATTAACAGTTGGAACCAGCTGAAACCAAAAAAACTATGTCCGCTAAAATGGGTTAAAAACCAACTGGAATTGACATTTTTTA
>NW_023473401.1:0-3786 GCF_013731165.1 Rhagoletis pomonella
ATTTCTGAGTTCTTTTCATAAACACTGTTTAATTTGATCATCATGTCTTTTGCTGTTTTACATGCCAGCACGAGGTTCGCATGTTCTGAATCCAGTGATTGAAAAATAGCATTCATGGCCCTTCCTTCATTTCGCTCAAAAGCATTTCTTGCATCTGCAGAAACATCAGCTTCAGGTCTATTTCCTTCGATATTATCGGTTAAGCCACGCGCTTTCATGAACGCAGTTATTTGGAATTTCCATAACCGATAATTTGTACTATTTAATATGTGACCGCTGAAATTATTATCATCTTTTTTATTTCCGAACGAATCCATTTTAAAATGATTTGACACGACGACGCTTTTTGTTCAGCTCGTGTCCACATGTACGTTACGACGAGACGGCTAATAGAATTCGGCAACGTAGCTAAGTGCTTTTGGAATACAAAGTTCTCAATTTATTTGTCGGAAGCTTCTTGGGCCTATAACCTAACAGAATTCGGCAGAGCTTAACGCAGAATAAAATACAATTTTGCACAAATAAAAAGAAAAACGCAAAAGGTTTTGACTTTAAGTATTCGCTTCTTCGGAAATAATAGCTTTAATACTATTGAATCTATAAACAGTTAGCTTGGAGTGGAAAAATGACGTTTTATACCAAAGATAAGGAGTTACCAACTTAACATGATTTTGTTTAAGACAATGTTAAAACTCAACACTACTGCTTCACAATTAGTCTGTTCCAATAGCAGTCCGGTTTACAGGATTTAGTCAGAACTTACAGGAAGTCGTTCCTATTGACACAAAACCTGTAAGTGGAACACATTTGAGAGAGTAAATGAGCAACTGTTCCTAGTCAGAAGTTACAGGATTTAGTCCGGAGATTTTTTTCCTGTAAGTTCATGAAAAGTGTCAAACGATCAGCTGAAAGCAGTGAAAGCAAAGAAGCTTATATTTGTTAAAAAATGGAAGTAAACAACGAAATATTTGAATATGTATAAATTTTAATAATTATTTAGTGATATTTCAGCCAAATCGGTGTAGTACCAATGACATGTAAACAAACCGTCTGACGTTTTTACAGGAAATAGTGCTTTTTGCGTTCCTATGCACTTCTGCATCTGTTCTCCTTTTACTCTCATTTGAGAGCGTAAAATTGTAGTTTGACAGTTCCACAGGTTTTAGTCCGAAGTTCAAAGGAACAGACTAAATTTGAGCAAAATCACGTATACAATATTCGGCAAGCTTGCAGCAGTGAAGTACCGGTGCCTACAGTTATGCATACGGTGACCATCCGTCCTGTGTTATACGGGACAGTCCTCTTTTTTGACCAATTGTCCTGGTAATTTATTAATTTTGTACGGGACGCCAAATGTTCTGTATTTCTTTTGATGTCCTGCATTTGTCCCGTAATCGGTGTTCGGTATTTCGACGCCTTAAGAGCTCATTAAAATGGCATGCCATGAACCAGTTTTAAGAGATGTTGGTATATGTATGATCGTAATTTTCTCCATAAACAGTTATTATTTTCTAACCCGAATGACTGTGTGTGTGTGTAATCGAGGGACACATACAGTGTCCAAAATATAAATTAGGACTCGACATTTTAGCAAGGTTTGTCTATTTGTCTTTAGTGTATTTAATGTTTACTGTTTTTTTGTGAAAGTAAAGCTCTTTTCTTAACAAAAGTCATATAAATCCAAATTTCAGGCTTTGTGCAAAAAACTCTAAAAACTAATTCTGCAATGTTTCACTAAAATTTTAAACTTTTTAGTTAGAATCTTAAAATAAAATTTGGTTTACAGTTTTGTAACTCATTAAAATTTAGTATAATAAAGTGCAAGTGGAAAGTGCTGCTCATTTTCTTCTCTTTTAAAAAGTTGTAGAACATACTTTGTATGAAAAAAATTTGTAACACCGTCTAAAAATAAAACTGCCAAAAATTAACGGTAAGTCCTACCGACTTCAAAATGGCACTTCATTGTACTAAATTTAACGAATCTTTTTAAACAAATTTTGTGCGGTAAAAATCTCGATAAGAATATCCTACAAATTTGTGATGTTACTATAAGGATGTTGTTTCAGGCATAATACATCTAGGATCATTGAATAAGGCTTTAAGCTCTGTAGTTTTTTTTTGCAAAAAATATGCAGAATTATTTTTTGTCCAGTATTCGGCTCCCATAAATATGGTCACCGCAGTTATGCAGTCACCGCGTCAGACGTCGCGGCAAACTGCGGCAGCGCTCGGCCAGGTCCCGCAAGTAGGCGGCAACGGTATTTCGCAAGACATATTTACAACGTTCTCGGCTCCAAATCTACGGAGCACTGTACGGTCACCATCTCAACTATTCGCAGCTGCGTCGAACGATGCTTTTAATTTAACGACGTCGCAGCTTGCAGCTCGACAATGTGTACCAAGAGATTTGCCGGTGTTTAGTGGTGACCCTCAAGAGTGGCACATTTTTGTTAGTGCATTCGAGCAAAGCACACAAATGGCTGGCTACTCTAATCACGAGAATTTAGTTCGCCTTCAAAAGAGCCTACGTGGAAAAGCTAGGGAAGTCATGCGAAAGCTGCTTGTATTGCCAGATATGGTGCCTGATATCATGTGTACGCTCAGAATGTATTTTGGGCGCCCTGAGCTACTCAGACAGCTCATTGATAAGGCAAGGCAACTACCGCCACCGAAAGGCAAACTTGACCTGCTCATCGACTTTTCATTTGCCATCAAAAATATCGTAGCAACAATTCATGCTTGCAAACTAAGCGGCTACCTCAACAGCCCACTATTATTGCATGAATTTGTAGATAAACTCTCCCAAGAGGCAAAACTGAACTGGGCGATATACTCAACTGAGCCCTACCTTGAGCGATTTCTCCAACTGGCTATCCACCTTGGCTGAAGCAGCGTATCGTGTTACAAATCCTACTGCTACCTCTGAGAAAACGAGCAAGCGTGAAACTCAATTGCACACTCACAGATCCGCTTCCAGTATTTCATAAACACGCGTGGAATCTAAGTCAGTTACCAGATGCGCAGTATGCAGTATGGCACGCAAAGTCTCTCAGTGTGAGCAATTTAAAGCACTCACTGCTGATGAGAGATGGGATGTAATTAAAAGAAAAAATATTTGCCGACAGTGCTTGGGAGCACACTCACGTTGTTGTTGGAGTAACAGGTTGTGCGGCATCGATGGCTGCACAATACGTCATCACGCATTGTTACATAGTGCAAATAGTCGACAGAACAGTGAAACTTCAACTATGCTGAATAATCATCGCTCTATTTCCAGTAACGATACCACACACTTTCGCATTCTACCTGTTGAATTACACGGCAAAAACAAAACAATACTCACATACGCGTTTATGGACGACGGATCAACGGGAACTCTCATGGAGCAAAGTCTCGCAGATGAATTAGGTGAAACTGGCATTCCAGATCCTCTCTGCATTCATTGGACTGGCGACATAAATCGATACGAAGCTGACTCGCAAAGACTTGATATACGAATTTCAGGTATAATGCGGAACGGGAAAATATACCCATTTCGCGGCGTTCACACGGTGAAAAGCTTAAATATGTCTTCAGAATCTTTAATTGCCGACAAATTAAAGGAAAAATACGACCATTTAAAAGGTGTCCCTTTGCCAAGCTTTAGTGACGTAATTCCTTCGTTAATTATTGGCGTAAATAACCCTAATTTAATAATGGCTCTGAAAGTGCGTGAAGCTGGGTGGCAATACCCTATTGCAGTGAAGACTAGACTGGGGTGGACAATTTTCGGAGGCGGAAATGACC
>NW_023473402.1:0-2844 GCF_013731165.1 Rhagoletis pomonella
TCCCTGTTCCTAGAAGGGCTGATATTTAAACCTACGTCTGCGCACCATCTTTTTGCAAGGTTTAGACCTCTTTGGAGAGTCGCAGAGAGTACTAGCGAACTTCCCTCTAGCGATAATCACTATGTCGTCCACGTACCCTTGGCAACGAACGCCCTCGTTAGTAAGTATCTGTAGGAGTTCGTCGTATTTGAACGATGCTATCACAGACTTCAGTTTCGACTTGGCTAGGGAGTAACCTCTCTTAACTATCTTCGGGATAAAGATAACCCTGGCCATTTGCCACACCTTGGGAATGTGGGCCAGAGCTAGACTGTCCCTCATAATATCCACAAGAGCTCCCCGCCCTGCTTCAGCAACACTGGACTGACACCATCCACCCCCGGGGCTTTTACCGTTCGAAGGAGTCCAAAGCCCATCGCATTGTTTGCCGGTTTATAAGGCTTTTAGCCAGCTTCCAGTCCAGTGGGGATGGCCTGAACGTACTGAGCATCGTATCCCCGGCGGTGGGAATGACGTCCGGAAAGTGGTCCGACAGCAGGGCGATCGCCCTTTTCCTGTTCAGCACCTGAAAAAGTCCCATTAGGTAGCCTAATAGCCAGTCTGGTCCCTGTGTTGTCTCTCGCTAAGGCTTTATGCAGCCAGCAGCTGCAGGAGTAGTTGCGATGTTCTCACAAAAGGTTTTGAAGCTGCTATGCCTTTCTAATCTTATTGTATTTTATCTGACTGACTGAGTACTCCTCCCAGTTCCCGGTGCACGACTGTGATCCGACAGTGAGGGCTCAGATGAGACCCGCCACTGAGCGATCAGGGGCCTGGCCAGTCTGTTGCTGAGAGTAATGCAAGTACCTCCTCTCTGACCCTGGTTGTTCTTGTTGTAGCGGCTACAACAACCCCGCCCAGATCGGTTAATATCTCAGTCGTTTTCGTCAAGTTCCACTAACGTAGGCGTGTCGCCTAAATAGGGTCGGTCCACAGGGACAAAGGCGTTAGGGTTGTCGGGTTTTCCGGGCATACAAAGAGATGTTTCGAGTCATGAGGTGTCTCTCCGCATGCGGCATACTCATTTGGTACATCTGCGTTTAGTCTGCTTAGGTATTGAGTTTAACCTGTTGCAGTAGCCAGAGCGAAGTTTGGCTATCGTGGTTCTATTCTCCCGAGGCAGATGAAGCTCCGTTTCGTCCATGTCCGGTGGTTGTGTGCCTAGAACGGCATTCACAGGTCTGGAGTCTACATAATTCGCGACGGACTCCCTGTGAATGCCGTTCAGGGCCTGTCGGTATGCTGACGGGTCCAGAGGCTGCTTAATGAACCTCTGGACTTCGTCCGTCAGTTCGTAGAGATGCCTCCTGGCGCGCCTGGGCGAGGGCTCTTCTGCAAGCAGTTGTCTATTTGGGTGGCCACATCTGTGGCTCCCAGCAAGAAACTGTTTGCAGAGCATTGTGTTATGCTTCTTAATAGGAAGCATTTTCGCCTCGTCGTGCAGGTGGTATTCTGGGTACATCAATGGCATCCAGTTGCTGTTCTAAGTGCAGTGTTTTGTGTCGTCTGTAGCTGTATCCACTGCATCCTACTAGTACCGCAGTAGCGTAGTTCAGAACCAGCCGGTCAATTGCCTTATATGTTGCCAGCAACGTTTCTTTGCCTTTGCCCCAGGTGCTGCCGGCTACCGACCTAAGGACCTTGTTGCGGCTTTGTACTTTGTTGACAATTGCAGTTGTATGCGCCGAGAAGGAGAGCAGACTATCGAATGTTACTCCGAGTATCTTCGGGTTGTTCACCGTCGGAAATGGTGTATCATCGACGTGAATTCCCAGTTGGAGTCTGACCTCCTTTGTCCAGGTGGTAAAAAGTGTGGCTGAGGATTTTGTAGAAGAGGGGGTTAGGCTCCCTGCAGTGAAGAAGCGAGAAAGCTCGGCGAGATAGCCGTTTACTTTCGAGCACACGTCATCAATTCCATTCCCGGACGCCATGATCGAGCAATCGTCAGCATAAGAGACAATCGAGACTCCCTCGGGTGGTTGAGGGAGCTTTGAAATGTAAAAGTTAAACAGTAATGGCGAAAGGACTCCCTGTTTTATTTTCCTCGGTTTGCTCGATTTGTCTCTAAAAGTTACTGACGAGTGACGACCACTCAGATAATTCGCCGACCACCGTTTGAGTCCCTGTGGGAGAGGAGGCCTCTGTGTCTTCTAGTAGCGTTGAATGGCTGACAGTGTCGAACGCCTTAGACAGGTCCAACGCTACTAGAATGGTTCTCACAGGGGCGCTTTCGGTTTAGACCACGAGTTATCTGGGTATTTATAGCGTTAATTGCTGTTGTTGTACTGTGCACTTTACGGAACCCATGCTAATGGTTCGCTGGGGTCAGGTGGTTTGTAAAATACGGGAGTAGCAAGGCCTCGAGTGTCTTCGCTACCGGGGAAAGGAGGGTTATCGGACGATAAGATTCCTTTGTTGGCTGGGTTCCCCGGTTTGAGCAGTGGGACCATTCTCCCGATCTTCCAGATGTCTGGAATGATGAGAGTGGCCATTGACAAGTTGAGGACCTCCGTTAGGTACGCTACTCCCGTAGGGCCCACATTTTTCAGCATCAGCATTCATATTCCGTCGGATCCAATGGCTTTGGAGGCTTTCGCCTTCCCGATGGCTACCCTTTCCTCACCGCTGGTGAAAACAAGAGCCGTACTTTGTTTTGGCAGTTTGTGCGGCCTCCTGGTCAATCGACGTTTGGCTTGATCTATTATTTTTATGTTATGTTATTTTTAAATAAAACAAAACTGTCAACGCAAAATTTAAAAATGAGGCGGCCGGGAGGGAGTACGGCTCTTGTTTTCACCAGCGGGG
>NW_023473402.1:2944-3786 GCF_013731165.1 Rhagoletis pomonella
GGGGGGGGGGGGGGGGGGGGGGGGGGGGGGGGGGGGGGGGGGGGAATTGCCAGATGAATGTACCTAACCAATAGTTATTCAAGACACGAACCATCATATCGGTATACACACGAATTGACATGGCCACTATGAAAGTATATATATTCAAAGTATAATAATAAAATGTAGTATAAAACATTCGCACGACAGCCGGTTCTACGTACCGGAATGACTCGGGTTTTACCCGACCAAGGGCTGTTGTTTCGGCGATCTAACCCCGTTTAGGTCGGCGAAGTTTCTCAGAAGTTGTTGTTGTTTTGTTGTTGTAGCGGCTACAACAACCCCGCACAGATAGGTTGTCGTCAAGTTTCACTAACGGCAGCCCCAAGCGTGCAGCCTCTATGGGGTCGGTCCATAGGGACGACGCCGTTAGGGTTGTGGGGTTTTCCGGGCATGCGAAGAGATGTTTCGAGTCGTGAGGGGTCTCTCCGCATGCCGGATATTCGTTCGGCACATCCGCATTTAGCCTACTCAGGTAGGAGTTAAGCCTACTGCAGTAGCCAGAACTAAGTTGGGCTAATGTTGTTCTGGTCTCCCGAGGCAGATGGAGCTCCGTCGCGTCAATGTCCGGTGTTTGTGGGCCTAGAATGGCATTCACAGGTCTTGAGTCCACATAACTCGAGACTGCGACCCTTTGAATGCAGTTCAGGGCCTGTCTGTGAGCTGACGGGTCCAGAGGCTGCTTAATGAACCTCTGTCAGTTCATATAGATGCCTCCTGACGTGCCTCGGCGAGGGTTCCTCTGCAAGCAGCCGCCTATTTGGGTGGCCACATCTGTGGCTCCCAACCAGAAACTGCTTGCA
>NW_023473403.1:0-993 GCF_013731165.1 Rhagoletis pomonella
TATTTAGTTATTTGACTATGTTTTTCTTTTGTTATTATAAAAGTTTATAAAAGCATTTGTTCTTGAAATGAATTTAATTCAGGTTTTGATTGGCCGATTCTTTGCTTTTATAAATTTTTATAATAACATAAGGAAAACATAATCAAATAACTAAATAACAATACCTCATTCAAGAATCAGCCAAAATCTGCCGATTCTGATTCTTTTGACCGATACTAGCCTCGGCATTGGCCGATTCATCGGTCGGACTCTAGCGATATCGCCTTACCTTCGAGACACTACGAAAAACAGTAATTATTAGAGGTGGAAAAATTTCGGCGATACTATCGATATATGAATGGTTTGTCTTTAAAAAAAATACTATCGATGTTTTAAGACTATCGATAGTATCGGCGGTAATGCAAGACCAATAAGAAAACTGTCTCCCTTGGGGGCACATTATATATAATAAATAAAACGATGGGTCTTGGTAACTCTTACCAATGTGAATGATAATTTGGTAGTTCTTATTACACGAAAAAGGGGGATTCGAAAAGCTACGTCTGTATTTATACGCATTCTCCCCCTCAAAAAAAAATTAATAAATAAATCGAAAATCGAAGTTGGGAATTAAATATTTTTGAAATCTAAGGAAAGTAAGTCTATAGGTATTGGCCCAATGCACGCTTGCTTTGCTTGCTTGGCTTTGAGAACTGTCAAACAATTTTTAAAATCTACTAAAATGTATGAAAGTTGGCCTAGTGGCAGCTTTACTTCACTTGCTTAAAGCGCTTTAAAGTATCGATTAGCCGAAATCTCTATTTGACAGCGCGCTGTAGGCTTTTGACAACTCTTGACATTTCAATTTTTCGCGTCGATTTTGCTTGTGTGCAGTTTTTATCGCGTTCTTCATCAATTTTAGGTAAAATAATTTATATTAAACAATTATTTGTTGCTAACAACATTATTTTTTCAGATACCTTGCTTTTTATCGTTCCGGCCACCAGATTCGTT
>NW_023473403.1:1003-3786 GCF_013731165.1 Rhagoletis pomonella
TATTTTTTTCAGATACCTTGCTTTTTATCGTTCCGGCCACCAGATTCTTTGGTTTTCATAAAGTTTCATTTGGCTGTGCCACTTCCACCCGTGTTTATAAGGCGTAATATTCAACTGGAGGTAAAAGAGTTTATATAAAACAATTATTTGTTGCTAACAACATTATTTTTTTTCAGATACCTTGCTTTTTTATCGTTCCGGCTGCTGTATTATCCGATTCTTGTGTGTTGGTTGGTTTATCGGAAGCTTTAGTGCAAGATGTTAGAAATAGAAGAGCAAGAAACCACTGCCCCAACGCCGGCTAAGAGACAAAAGAAAAAAAACGATGAGAACGCCGCCTTTAACGATCTAGTCAACGAAGTAAGTCAGTTTGTGGATAGTCAAAAAAAAAAACACACACACAACAATTTCTTGGGTGCGATTGGCGAAGTGTTTGAGAAGGTCCCAGAAGAGAGCCGCCTAGATTTTCAAATGGACGTACTTCAATACGTCTATGCTCAATATAAAAATTATAAAAATTGAATTTACGAAATTTAAAAATTTAAATGACATCCAGTTTGATTTCAATTTTGCGAACTTAATATGTAATCTAATTTAGTATGAAATCTGATTTTGATTTTGCGAATTAAATATGTAATCGAATTTAATATGCAATCTCACAGAAAATGCTTGCTATAATTTCATTGTTTCTAATCAAACACAATTGTACATTTTTTTAAGAAAATATTCAGGATATTATTCCAAACGCGTGGTTTTCGATGCAAGTTTACGAGGCTTACGCGGTTACGAGACATTTAAATAAATTTAAATAATTTAACTTAAAAGACTGAATGAAATATATGTTATGTTAACGCCATACTTACCTTGAACAAAAATTAATTTAAAAACCTGAAAGATGTGACGACATTTAAAACATTACCAATAAGTGCCCTCATACTGTGAGTTCAAATTTTTGTTTTCTATCTTAAATAATAAAAACAAAGCATATTCAGTGAGTGGTAATTATTTAAATTTTATTGTTAAAAAGATGTGTCTTCAGAGCATCCCTTAAATCATAATTATTTGAACTGCCTCGGTTCGATGACACCCTACTTATTGAGGGCAATGGAACTACTTCGTTTCGCCATGAGCCAGCGATGGTGGCATCCTCTTCGTAGCGATCAACAAAATCGCTTGCTACATAGTTTGCACACGAAAGCTTAATAAAATTATGCAAGACAATACAAGCTTTCACTATTTGTTCTGCATTTTTCGGGGCCATGCATAGCGTCGTTCTCAATATTCTCCATTTGGCAGTGAGTATTCCAAATGCGTTTTCTATAACTCTTCTTGCACGAGAGAGTCTTTTATTGAAATACTCTTGCTCTTCTGGAATACCTCTACCCGGATATGGTCGCATTAAATAACGCCGTAAGGGAAAAGCTGCATCTCCTACTAAATAATGTGGAAATGGCTCGGTTTCTCCTGGCAGAGGCTGATCATGTGGAAGGCCGAGCCTATCATTTTCAATAGCATCTGCCAGTTTTGAAAAGTGGTAGACACCGCCATCGCTTTGACTTCCATATGCTCCGATGTCAACGCAGGTAAAGGTATAATTGGCATCACATACGGCCAAAAGCACGATACTATAATTGCCTTTGTAATTATAGTACATCGACCCTGAATTTGCTGGACAGGTAATATTAATGTGCTTTCCGTCGATGGAACCAACGCAGTTGGGCATATTCCACAGCGACTTGAACTCATTGGAAATACGTCCCCATTCCGTTTCTGACGGGGTCGCCACATACAGGTCAGCTAACAGATCCCATATGGTCATACATGTCTCCAACGTAATCTTCCTGAAAGTCGTCAGGCCGATCCTGTGAACTATTGTGTGGAATTGCCGAGTGCCACCGTGAGCCAAATATCTGCAACAAAAAAATAAAACCAGATACATATATGGAAAATTATACGTATACTATTAAGTAAAACCGATTTTCTCTTACATCAGGGTTACAAATAGTCTGCAGCGGCTCGATATTGGTGTTCTGATTGAATATTTGGTCAGCGAAGCCTCCAGAAATACGTGCAGCACATTAAATAACGAAAAGGGCATTCTTAATGTCTTGTTAAACTGCTCCTCATCTGCAGCCAAGTTTCTTAATGAACTTTCAAACAATCCATATTTGTGTCGCTCTAAGTACAATTTCCGAACCCAAAATCGGCGCTTCTGTTTTAATCGCAGTTTTAATTTACGCATTTTCGCTAAAATTAGGAAAATTCTCAAAACTTGTTCAGCATTTCGAGTCAACATTTTGTACTGCCAAATGAAACTTTATGAAAACCAACGAATCTGGTGGCCGGAACGATAAAAAGCAAGGTATCTGAAAAAAAAATAATGTTGTTAGCAACAAATAATTGTTTAATATAAACTCTTTTACCTCCAATTGAATATTACGTCTTATAAACACGGGTGGTGAGTGGCGCAGCCAAATGCAGCTTCACCAAAACCGGAACGATAAAAAAGCAAGGTATCTGTAAAAAATAATGTTCTTAGTAACAAATAATTGTTTAATAACATATATTTTAACTAAAATTCACAATTATACTTGCTGGCACAACAAAGAATGGCGGGTATATTTGCGCGCATTGAAAATCAGCTGACTACTATGACAGCGTTCAAAGCTACCATTAGGCCATAAAAGCCTTCAAAGTAAAGCAAAGCAAACTAAAGTAAGCAAAGCAAGCAAAGCAAGCGTGCATTGGGCCAATACCTTATGCATACCGTTACCTTAATTCAC
>NW_023473404.1:0-3785 GCF_013731165.1 Rhagoletis pomonella
CTGAATAAATTCCCACTTTTCCGTTATATATATAGCGTTTGAAAGTATTTTTAATTGAATTTTCCTCATCCATCGGATTTATTTCCAATATTTTTCTGTTATGGATTGTTCTCATTTCTTCTCTTGGGCTGTAAGTCAGTATTATTTGAATTTTGTATTTATTCACAATATCTTCTTTTATTGCGAAGTGTTCCGCTAACTCTTCGTCTGCAGAATGAATTGTATCTGACATTTCCAAATTTGACTCATTGTCATTATTTTGATTTATCTTAGGCGAGTTTTCTATTCTACTCAAAAAAATCTGCCACAACGTTATCTTTACCGTTAAGGTACTCGATTTCATAATTATATTCTTGAAGTTTTAAAAGCCACCTCTGATGGCGTTGGGAAAATTCTCTCCCTTTGTATTTATTATTTAAATATTTAATTGGGCAATGATCAGTAATAATTTTAAATTTTGTACCATAAATATATGGCCTGAAATAATTTATTGAATATATAATTGCCAAAAATTCTTTGTCTGTTGTAGCGTATTTTTGTTCATGATTATTTAATGTTCTGGAAATATAGCATACTGGCTGACCTTGTTGCGAAAGAACAGCCCCTATCGCATAATCACTTGCGTCAGTTGTAATAGTGAATTCCTTATCGTACTCTGGGAATTTCAAAATGGGATGTGACGAGATTAATGTCTTCAAATTCTCGAAACTTGCTATATATTGCGGATCTTTCGGATTTATTTTGTTTCCTTTTTTCAAATATTTTATCATCGGATATGCTATTTTAGAATAATCTTTAATGAACTTTCTATAATAGCCTGTTGCTCCCAAAAATCCTTTAAGTTGTCTTTCCGTTTTCGGAATCGGTAGCTCTTGTATAGCTAAAATTTTATCAGTATTAGGTTTGATTCCCTCTTTTGTTAAAGTGTGCCCTAAGAATTGCGTTTCTTTTTTTCAGAAAACTGCACTTGTCCGCCTGAATTTTTAAATTATGATTCGCTAAAATTGAAAAAATTTTTTCCAGCGATTTAATATGTTCCTCTAAAGAGGTGGAGAATACTAAAATATCATCGAGATACACAACACATATTTTGTTAATGTACTCTCTTAAAATTTCATTCATCATTCTCTGAAAAGTGGCTGGGGCATTTTTAAGTCCAAAAGGCATACGGACGTACTCATAAAGTCCTGCCGGAGTAACAAATGCTGTCTTTTCGATGTCCCTTTCTGCCATCAATATTTGGTGATATCCTTTGGCCAAGTCAATGGTGCTAAAGTACTGTGCTTTGCCCAGCTTGTCAAGAATTCCATCAATGTTTGGTAGAGGGTACTTATCATCAACAGTCAGTTGATTTAATCTCCTATAGTCAACCACTAATCTATATTTTTGAATACCTGATTCATCCATTTTCTTAGGTACAATTAAAATCGGAGAACTGTACCTACTTCTACTTTTCCGTATTATTCCCTGTTTTTCCAATTCAACAATTTGTTTTCTTACTTCCTCCTCATGTTTAGGAGGTAATCTGTAAATTCTGGAATTAATCTGTTGGTCCGTTGTGGTTTTAATCTCATGTACCACCGACCTTGTATTTGTTAGCGTATCTCCTTCTTTGTAAAATAATTTTTTAAATTTCTTCAATAACATTTCAATCTTGCTTTTTTCATCTGATTTGAGATGATTTAGTGCGATACTCTTCACTTCACTTACATCCAATGAATAAACTTGCTCCTGCATCGTTTTCAAATGGAACGGAAGGTTTGTACCGTTCTTCAAAATAATTTGCATATTTTCAATATCAATAATTTTAAAATTTTTGAAAATGAAATCATTTCCCAATAATAAATCATATGGCTTATCAAAATCCATTAAAAGCCACCTTATTTTAGCGTTTGGTGGATAATTAAATTCCGAAGGGCAATCACTTTTTACTTTGATATTCGGCTTTTCAATATTGCCATTTAATGTACTAATAATAGTACTTTCATGTTCCACGACTGGTAACTTATATTTTTCAAAACTTGACTTTTTCATGATACTAATAGTAGAACCAGGATCTACTAGAGTAAGCCACTTTCTTCCAAGAAGTGTTAGTACAATTATAATTTTTCTGTCATAGTTTTCCGAGGCTAGTTTGTAAAAAAATCGTTAGTCTCGTTTGTCTCCTCATTTTGACCATTTCGACTTATTGTGTCTACCTCCATTGGTTCGGGCATATTTGACCTTCTCGTCTGCTGAGTTCTATTTGACTCATTATTTCCTGAACTGTTGCGTACTTGTTGTGCCGAAGAATAATTCGAAGATCTATTCTGTCCCGAATTATTCGAATTTCGATTCTGGCTTAAATTGTTTGAATACCGATTTTGTGCGGTATTATTTGAATATCTGGTTTGTCCCGAGTTATTCGAATATCTATTTTGTAAGGAATTATTCGAGAATCGATTTTGTTGCGAATGGTTCGTATACCGATTTTGTTGCGAGTTGTTCGAATATCGATTTTGTTGCGAGTTATTCGAATTACGTATATTGGAACTGTTTTGGCCACGATGACCATTTTGGTTCAGTGGGCGATAATTGTTTTGCCCCGACTGTCTGAAATTTGTTGTGAAATTTTGTTTGCTAATTAAAAACATTGGATTTAGATTACCGTCATCTAATCCAATAAAATTGTACATATTTGTACTCATTTCTGTCCAATTTGTGATATTTCTGATAGAAAAGGCAAACGTTCCCGCCGCTAATTGTTTAATTCTTTGAATAAGCATTCCTGTAAAAATTTCCTTCATAACGTCCCCATTGTCATTTAGGGCACTAAATTCTGTAATTCCGTCTATAATTTGTTTCGACTTTCTGCAGAGTTCGCTAATATTTGCTACTCTGAGATTATTTATTTCACTTGTAAGGGTCATTTGGTCTTTTGAAGGCCTGAAATGTTGTTTTAACTTGGTCTTGCATAAATCCCAGCTTTCTGGTGGATTTAGCGCCAAAAAATTTTTTGCTGAACCGATAATCTTTAAATCATAAATCACACGAAAAACTGCATCTTCCTGACCTATATAGTCCCTTAAAACTCTGTCTATTGCCTCAATAAATGAAGGTAATTTCGAAACATTGCCCTCAAACGGCTTTAAATACTTCAAATCTTTTTCTATTCTCTGTCTTACAGTTGTTCTTTGTTGAGCAGCATTTTGTTGCAAAAGTTGAGTAATTGCTACTAAGCAATTCTCTATATTTTGAGCCATTGTTACTTTTTTTTTATGTAATCTCTGGAGGATAACAAAAAGAAACGAAAACACTTCACCAGTTGTATTTAAAACAACGCGAAAAAAATATAAAAATAAAAATTTTAAAACAGATTTAAAATTGTAGCCAATCTACCCTTTTCCGTTTAAAAATACATAAATTACTCAAAATTTTAGTTAGACTGTATTCAATTGTGTATAAAATTTTTTATCATCACAATTTTTATAATTTCCTTTTTTTTTTTTTTTCAGGATCTTAACGGATCACATAAAAAAATTCAAATGTATTTATAAAAAATTCACTGTATTTGTGCAATATCACATAAAAAATATACATACAAATATAAAATAAATTTTAATTTATTTTTTTTTTTATTTTTTATCAAGTTAATAATCTCTGGAGGGTCCCCCTTAGCGGTGGTGAATCGCAGAGTTATTTTTGTTTTATAAATCCGGAGGGTCCCCCTTTCGGTGGTGAATCGCGGATTTTCGGTATTTTTCTTTTAAATTTTATGGGCTGTACAAGCCCTTTTATTTTATTTT
>NW_023473405.1:0-3785 GCF_013731165.1 Rhagoletis pomonella
TCAACGGCTCGCCATCCATAGTGGACACTAACGGTCTCTGTACAGGAAATAGTGTCCCCACGACGGACTTTAGGTATGCAGCGTTTGTCGGGTTCATGTTTCTGCCTTTCAGCTTTTTTGAGACAATTTTGTAAGCCGAGCCCCAAGGATTCCGTTCAGCATCATCGCAGAGCTCTAAGGAGCATTGCCGTTTACTTTCTTTAATTCCTTTCTTTAGTGCGTCGCGTGCACTCTTATAAGCCGCACGAAATACCACGAAGTTGTCTCTTTCCCTAGCTCTCTGGGCATTTCGCCTACATCTTAGACATTTCTTTCGCAGGTCCGCTATGTTATCGTTCCACCAGTAGACCGCATGACGATACGTGGAGGAAGTTCTCCTGGCCATTGATGCATCGCAAGCTGCGCGAATGTCGGCCATTAGGTGTTCGGCCATGGAGTCTGCTGACCCTTGGTAAACGGTGGATGGTAGCATGCTGGTAAACGATTCGGGGTCGAAAGTACTGGTTTTCCACCCGTGCGATACTCCGGGGTTGTGAGTCCGCTTAGACAGCTCTCGTCTGCAGTTGATATTGCAAATTAAAGCTGAATGATCACTTTGCGTATAACACGTGCTATGTTTCCATTCAGAGAATCTATATAGCCCGGAACTGATAAAGGTCAGGTCTATTATTGACCCAAAACCGTTTCGGCTGAAAGAGTGTTCAGTTCCCGTGTTTAGTAAAACGACGTCCAAACAAGCGAAAGCCTCCAGAAGAGCTCTCCCTCTTGGGCTTGTACTGCGGCATCCCCACTCTTGCGCCCACGCGTTGAAGTCGCCTGCTATAAGAACATTCTGCCTGCCTCTAGCATCAATTGTTAGATTTAACAGTATATTTTCGAATGCCTGTATACTTATGCTTGGCGCAATGTAGCAGCTGTATACGTAAAAGATGCCGATTTCCGCACCAACGAAGCCATTTACGGACACGGCACCCTGCATCCAGCGAGCTGCACTAAAGCCAGCACTGAGACGATTTCGATTTGTATGGCTCACTGAGTATCGCAATATCGATTTTTTCCTCTAATTTTGTTTGCGACAGGAGGTCCTGCGCCGCTTGGCAGTGGTTGAGGTTAAGCTGCAAAAGTCTCATCATTCCTTTATTTTGCTTAGCGCCAGTTGATATACCGGACACTTGTTGCCTCCTGCCTGGTGGCTGGCAGGATTGCTGCCGCGTTTTACGCATAATAAGCACCGTGGTGCATTTGTGCATAGTTTGGCCGTATGCCCAGTTTGACCGCACTTGAAGCACGATTTGCCAAAATCGTCGCTGCTCCGACAGCCCTTGGATATGTGGCCGAACTCAAAACATTTGTAGCAGCGCTTTGGCTGTATTTTATGTCTTATTCGGCAGATAACCCAGCCAATTCTGATTTTGCCTTGGCCTACTAGCTTATTGGCAAAGCTCTCGGGTAGGAGTAAGGTTGCGGTCTGTGTGCCTCCGTACGCTTTTCGCATCGACCGGATATCGGATACTAGCACTTTAGTGGACCCACCCTGGCCATTTAAAGCTAAGCACACCTCTTCGCTTGTCGTAACTTCGTCGATATCATGTATCTCTATATGAACCATTTCAGTTAGGGTCCTGACTTCTGCTTTACCTGCCAGTACTCCTTCGACTGCCTCTTGAAGTTTCGCAGTATTTACGTCCTCAGACTTATTCAGCTGAAACAGGAGATCGCAACTAGCCGTTTTCCTGATCTTCCGCACAGTTTCGCTTAAACCCTTCAGGCTTTCCTCGCTCTTTACCATTTTCAAAATGTCAGCATAAGAACACTCTCCAGAGGATTTGACTGCAATGGCGTCCGGGCGGGTTGGCTTTTTTCTCTGCCGTCTTTTCGGTTTCACCTTAGTCCACTCCATATTTAAGTTGGCTGTGGTAACGTTGGAGCATAGCGACTGGTTATCGCCTTTTGGCTTCTGGGCCGCGTTGTCAGCAGTTGCTGGTTGATCACTGCTACGAGTTTGGCGATCCATTTTCTCTGCTTTTGCTCGAGGTGAGTTGACACGAATGCGTTTATCTTTCGCTTGTGGGCGGTTCTCGGGTGTGGGTTCGTTCACCGACCTCTTCCCTGTTTTATCACCTTTGACTGGCCGGTCTGTTTGAGTCGATTTCACTGAAGTACTAACTGAGGTTCTTTCTGGATCATTACTCTCAACGATTTCGAAGAGTTTCGAGATGCTGGTTAGGACGTTTTTCATTTGCTGATTCACGTGCCTCTGGCTATCCATCATCTTCCTCAGTTCCCCAATCTTCTCCCCAATCATGCGGAGGGCGCCGTTGTACTTTTCAGTAGAGTTCTCGATTGATTGGATTCTCTGAGAGTCAGCCCCATTTCCGCTTTCTATGCGTGCTGCTGGTGACCCTGCAGAATCCTCCACGTTATTTGAACTCGGGACATCCGTATTGTCACTGGCTGGTCGTCTGGCCAGTAACGTGTTACGTACGGGAGATCGTTGGGTCATTCCGCTCCGCTGGAAGGGGCTACTAGCCCCGGACGGGGTTGGATCTCGGTGCCTTGGTTTTGCTTCCGTTTATCCATTTTTATCACTTCCTCACCACGGGGTGAGTAAGTGACAGTACACTTAGCACCACCTTTGTACTTTTTCGTAGCCGGAAATACAGGTAATTATTTTGATATATTTTATTTTTTTATTTTTAATTTCTTATTTTAGTTTAATTTATTTATAAAGATTATTTGCTGTAGCGGCTTACTTCCGTTAAATTTACCATTTTATTTGGTTAAGTTAAGTTTTCTTTAATTTATTTATTTAATTTAATTCAATATAATTTAATTTCCCTTTTATTTTTTTTTTTTTTTCGTAGGAGAGGGAAATGCTTTATGCACTGGCCGGGGCGCTAGTCTCTATACTACCTTCCCCGAGTGTGGGACTCCTACCGAAGCGTGTTGGGCTACCCACTAAAACCCAAACTCCCACCGCCCGCGCAAGAATCCCGCATCTGGCACCGCAATTCTGCATGTCTTCAGATGCAGGAGCGCGCTGTTAGAGCCTTGGGGCTGCTCTTTTGTAGGGGCGTTTCATTCGGGTGTCCTCAGTAGACAACCGTCCTCTCGTTTGCAGGGGAGTACGAATTTCACGTATCTCGCAACTGCTTCCCACTTTTCTGCGCTGGAAATCATTATCCCAACTATGTTGTTCGGAGTTATGTCTCCGTGTCTTTCTTCCAACATTCTGCGCGAAATCAAGAAGTGTTCGCAGGTGAAGAATGTGTGGTACACGTTATCTTCGACGTTTCCACAGTAGTGACAGAACGGTGAGTCCACCCTTCCCATTCTATGAAGATTTTCTCGGAAGTAACCATGACCGGTGAGGAATTGCGTCAGGTAGAAATCGACTTCCCCATGTGGTCTGTTCAGCCATGTTTGAAGGTCGGCTATCAGGGAGTGTGTCCATCGACCTTTTGTGCTCGCGTTCCAGTTTTGTTGCCACTGCTGGATCAGTTGCTCGCGCGCCCTTGCCGCGGCAGCTGCTCGACCTATCTCGGCACTGAGATTGTAAATCTCTTTTCGCTCGTAAGCAAGTAGCTCAATTGGCATGACGCCAGAAATAACTAGAACCGCGTCCGCGGACACTGTACGGTATGCAGAAGCAATGCGTAGTGCCCCTCTGCGCTGTACCGAAGACATTTGAATCCGGTATTTTTTGACTTTCAATGCGTCAGCCCATATTTCTGCCCCGTACAGGAGCACCGATTGGACCGCTGTCATCAGAAGCTTCCTGCGGC
>NW_023473406.1:0-3784 GCF_013731165.1 Rhagoletis pomonella
TAAATTAAAGTTAATTTCCACTTAAATAGTTTGGTGAAACTGGCTGTAAATGTTCTTCCTTAGCAGTTTTTCTCCGATGGCCTCGGATACATCGTATCTGCTTTAAATTTTTTAACAATGTTTTTATTCATCTTTTTAATATTGAAAGCTTTTTCACTCGTTCTATGTGTTTGTGGTTCCTCGTAGCTTCTGTATTTAAAGACAATATTTCAATTTATATACTTGATGCGGGCCCTTGAATTGTCCTGCTTTTGATCATATTCAATTGCATTATCTTACCTTTTTGAAGTGCTCGACTTGTGCTCAAATTTTTCTTCAATCACAGTTTGCAAGTGATCAGAAATTTCTATAAACTCGTTTGGTATGGCAGTTCTGAAAGAGAATATGTTATTACTAGTTTTTTTTTGCATAGTTTTTAGCTACAATAAAATTATCGTAAAGATTTATGACCTTATTGATAAAAAATAAAGTAGGTTTAAAGAGCTTTATAAATTGACGTTTTCATACATTTATCAATTTATAAACCTTGTTTAAGGCTACTTTATATTTTATGAACAGGGCTATTAAAGTACTGCCTCATCCTCAGGGATTTCTTCAATGACAGTTTCTAAGCAAGTCAGTTCTAAAAGAGAACTATGTATTAATACTAATATATTTTTTTTTTTAGCTGCAATGAAATTGTTATAGGTACCCTTTTGGCGAACTCGCCTCGTATTCAGAATTTTTTTCCATGACAGTATACAAGAGGCCAGGATTTTCTTCTTGATTATGAAGAAATTAGTATCTTATCTCCTCATTTCTTCCACAAATAAAGGGATACTTCATGTTTTGGATGACCACAATAATATACCTTTTGGTAAATGTATCTCGTCTTTGAGACTCACCCTTGTTTTTCGACTTCCTTCTGATTAAGGGTTACATTTTTTAACCGCTCTAACGTTAGACTATGTTCAAACAGGCCAATTAGCTGAGGCAATTAACATCGAGTTTGGTGTTCAAACAAATACAATTTAGCTATTACAATTAGTATTTGACAGCTGAAATTGTTTTGATTTTTCGTGTAAATTCCGTGAGAAAAATGGCGAAAAAGGTTAATTTAGGACGAGTTTTATTAGCTTACAATAAATATATTGAAGTTTCCCAGTCAATACAGTCGAGTTTTGATGGTAGCCTTGCATTGTCCCGAAAAAGAAAGAGGGACAACTTGCTAATTCTTCAAAGTTTAAGGAGGCAGCAGCGATTGCTCCTTGCAGCATTGGAAGAAAATGCAACTCAAAGGTCGCTGTGGAAGCTGGTAAACTAAATTAAAATATCTTTTGTTGCAATCAATAACGTTTCCTTTTAACAGAATCGACAATCTTTTTTTTTGGGAAGTCAATTGCAACTACAATGATGACCAGTTCTTCAAGACCCATTTTCGCATGGCACGTGCCAGTTTTGAGACACTCTGTGGCTTTCTCGGCAATTTAAAGAAAGCCGATATAAGTTGGCGCACGGCAATTTCATTGCAAAAACGAGTAGCAATCGCTTTGTTGGCTCTTGGTACAGCTGGAGAAGACAGAGTAGTTTCTGCACTGTTTGGGGTTGGAGAATCAACTGTGTGTTCAATACTGATGGAATTCTGCGAAGAAGTATGGCAAGCGATGTCCACACAGTATATAAAGAAATTACCACCGACGCAAGATGTAGTCACTGAATGCGTGAATGGTTTTCATCGCCTTGGGTTTCCACAATGTCTGGGAGCAATTGGTAGGCAAATGGAAGGTTTCCCCTGTTATTATTTAAATAATGTAGACATTAATTTACAAATTCATGTTTGTATTTTTAGATGGATGTCACATCGAAGTAAAACCAAATACGATTGATGCAACCGACTACTACAATTATAAGGGATGGTATTCTATTGTACTTCTTGCGCTTGTGGATTACAGGTACAAAGTACATATATTTGTTTGTTACCGTTTATTTCTTTTTTTAATAACAATATATTATATGCACAGATACCGTATTTATATATAAATATTGGTGCTCCGGGACGTTGCAATGACTCCCAAATATATAATTCATCCCTACTTAAGAACGTGATAACTGAAGACAAAGTATTGGCGGCCAATAAGAAGAGCATATGTGGTGTACAAATGCCGGTCTGTATCTTAGGAGATTCTGCATTTAGATTTCCCACCACTTTAACCCTCTAGTAGGCTGAACCGCCTCCAGACGGTCGTTAACTAAACACGTATTTAGTGCACCTATAATAATTTTTTTCTATATTCGAAAAGCACGACCTTTAGAAAAAAAGCGTACCGTTTTATTTTAATCGGCAGTTGAATCACAGATTGTGAAAGACTCGGTTAAAATTAATTATTTCTTGCTTTTAAGCAATTTCGTAATTACTTTTTCGTTTGATACAAAAAAATTCAGTGGGTTTCGTAGTTAAAAGCACAGTATTTTGATATAAGTTTTATAATTAAGTCACCATTCGAAATGGAGAAAATTGCTTTCGAACACAGACCGTCTACAGACCGGCTTGCCGACATATAAAAACCCAGTTTGCATTTTTGGCCGTCTGCAGACGGGATTGCCGGTTCGTAGGTCAACATTGTGTAAGAGAAAGCTGAAAATACGTCAAAGTATATCGGCGAGCCCGTCTCCAGACAGTCTTGGTTTTTCTCCTGGAAAAAGTTACTGTCACAGACCGAAATAAATTACATTGATGTAGTTTGCTAATATTAAATTTCTTTTACACTAGTGAATCTATGATATCAACATTTTCCAACCGGATTAGGGGTTTAAGAGCTATATGTACATTTTTTTTTTAAAGAGAAGTATGAATAATTTTTTAAATTAATATAAATTACATTGACTGCACTTTTCGTCACATCTTAAAAACAAAAAAAAAAAATACTTTATCGCAAACACTGTTCTATTTGCTTTTCACTTCATATTCACATTCGTCGGAAAATTTTTCATTAGAAGTGATGGTCAAATTCCACAGGCCGGATTTTTTGTTGACTACACTGCGTTGCATAATTATAAGACCGTCACATGTTAACAAGTTTTGACTACTTAGTTTTATATTATTTAATTTCAATTATTTTCCTATAAAATCATAGTTCGTTTTATAACAAACACGATACAAATTCACACTTTCAACTTTGTGCAAAAATTATAAAAATTTTGCAAATTTTCATAAATATTTTTCTTAAACAGTTTTTGGAAAAAATTTTCGCATGCAGTTTTATAGCCCATTGAATTCTAGTACAAGAAAGAGCAAGTTTGGAGTAGCTAAAAAATACCGTTGATTCTTAGCAATTTTTTCTGTTAACGGTGTTGTTCATTTTCTTTCATATAAAAAAATTGTCGAACATACTTTGTATGTAATGAGTGAAAACCCCAGTTTAGAAAAGTATTGCTTAGGGCCTTTGTGAATTAAGGTAACGATACGATAAAGAAACGTGTTAAAAAGGTTAATGAATTGGAAATTTTACGAGAGTGCCCTATACAGCTGCGGGCAATAATAATTTTAATCAGATTTTTTAGGAAATTTTCGAGTGCGGAGTTTTGTGGCCCATTAAATTTAAGAACAATAAAGTGCAAGTTTTAAGTTGCTAAAAATTACCGCTGATTTTTTTTTCCGCTGAAGGTGTTGCGGGTTTCTTCCATATAAAAATAAATTAGGTCTGTTCAGGATATTGTGCATATGCTCTTGGGTTTACATAGTCGTTGCATTTGTAAATTCACAACAATAAAATGCACGCGGTTGCCATGGCAGCAAGCAAAAAAA
>NW_023473407.1:0-3784 GCF_013731165.1 Rhagoletis pomonella
CGCTGCGATCGGGCGCAACGCGAGCCATGTGGGACCGTTATAGGGAACTGAAGAAGGAAGCGAGACGTATTTGCCGCAATAAGAAGAGAGAGGCCGAAATACGTGAGTGCGAAGAGCTTGAGATGCTGGCCGACAGGAAGAACGACCGAAAATTCTACCAGAGGGTTAGGCGACTTACGGAAGGTTTCAAGACCGGAGCGAACTCCTGTAAGAACAACAATGGCGACCTAGTGACCGATGTCCAGAATATACTTAAATTGTGGAGGGAACACTTTTATATCCTACTGAATGGTAGCAGCGCGGAAAGTAGTGAGGAAGACGAACCCGAGTCCCCAGTCGATGATGATGGAGTAGCTGTCCCACCGCCTGACTATGACGAGGTACGAATAGCGATTACGCGGCTGAAAAACAACAAAGCTGCTGGAGCTGACGGCCTCCCAGCCGAGCTATTCAAGTACGGCGGCGAGGAGCTGATGAGGTGCATGCATCAGCTCGTATGCAGAATATGGTCAGATGAACGCATGCCCGACGACTGGAATTTAAGTGTGCTCTGCCCAATCCACAAGAAAGGCGACCCGCCATACGCGCCAACTACCGCGGAATTAGCCTTCTAAGCATAGGTTACAAGGTCTTATCGAGCGTATTGTGCGAAAGACTGAAGCCCACCGTCAACGAGCTGATTGGACCTTATCAGTGTGGCTTTAGGCCTGGAAAATCCACCATAGATCAGGTATTCACAATACGCCAAATCTTGGAAAAGACCCGCGAGAATAGGATCGACACACACCATCTATTTGTCGATTTCAAAGCCGCTTTCGACAGCACGAAGAGAAGTTGCCTTTATGCCGCGATGTCTGAATTTGGTATCCCCGCGAAACTAATACGGCTGTGTAAAATGACGTTGAGCAATACCACCAGCTCCGTCAGAATAGGGAAGGACCTCTCCGAGCCGTTTGATACCAAACGAGGTTTCAGACAAGGGGACTCCCTTTCGTGTGATTTCTTTAATCTTATGTTGGAGAAGATAATAAGAGCCGCAGAACTGAACCGCTCAGGCACAATACTTTATAAGAGCGTACAATTGCTGGCGTATGCCGACGACATCGATATTATCGGTAAAAACAAGGGCTATGTCTGTTCTGCCTTCTCGGGATTGGATAGAGAAGCAAAGCGAATGGGTCTGGTGGTGAACGAGGACAAAACGAAGTATCTCCTGTCAGCACACAAACAGTCAGAGCATACGCGTCTTGGCACCCACGTCACTGTTGACAGTTACAAGTTTGAAAAAGTAGACGACTTCGTTTATTTGGGAACCAGCGTTAACACCAATAATAATGTCAGCCTTGAAATCCAACGGAGAATCACTCTTGCCAACAAGTGCTACTTTGGGCTGAGTAGGCAATTGAGAAGTAAAGTCCTCTCTCGTCGTACAAAGATCACACTCTATAAGTCACTCATCATGCCTGTGCTGGTGTATGGCGCGGAAGCATGGACACTGAAAGCATCTGATGAGGCGGCTCTTGGAGTTTTCGAGAGAAAGATTCTGCGAAAGATTTACGGACCTTTACGCGTTGGTGATGGCGAATATCGCAGACGATTTAACGATGAGCTGTATGAGCTTTACAACGATATATACATAGTGCAGCGAATTAAAATTCAGCGGCTCCGCTGGCTTGGCCATGTCGTTCGGATGGACAGAAACGCTCCTGCTCTGAAAATATTCAACGCGGGCCGCGATGCTGGTAACAGAGGAAGAGGAAGGCCTCCTCTGCGTTGGAAAGACCAGGTGGAGAAGGACTTGGCTTCACTTGGCATTTTCAATTGGCGTCAGTTAGCACAGAAGAGAAATGACTGGCGTGCTGTTTTGGACTCGGCCAAAATCGCTTAGGCGGTTACAGCGCCAAATAAGAAGAAGAAGAAGAGTGCCACGCCTTAACCGACTCTAATCGGGGCGAAAATTTATTTGTGATATCTTCGACAAAATTTATATGAGATATGTATCTTCGACTATAGTAGCATCGACGTAGGGGTTGAGGCTAAGGAAATATTATGTAAAAATTTGCTTCCTACGTAATATCCATTAGGGATGTTGTGAATGCGGAATTTTAGACATCCGCGGATGCGAATGCGGATGCGGATGTTTAAAAGCTAACATCCGCGGAAGCGGATGCGAATGCGGATGCCAAGTATTTTTAAAAAATAATTTAGGTGAGCAGATTAGGTGATTTAGTTAAATAAAAACTGGAACAGATTAGGTGATTTAGTTAAATAAAAACTGGAAAGGTTAGTAACTCTTAATAATGTTTTTTTTTAGTATTTGAATTTAGAAATTGGAAAATTGTATTTAATAAAAAGGGTCGTAAATCAAACCACTAAATAACTACTCGGTCGAGGCGACAAACTTGAAAAACTTGAAACTTGACAAAACTGTAAATTCTTTTCGATTGACGCTGCACCAGTCGAGAGGACTTTCAGTTATATTTATTTTTTTATTGCGGTGCAATAATTTCTTTTTGAGAATTGCATCGGGGCTGCAAATGTCGGATGTATCATCCTGACTTTTATCTGCACAATCTAGCATCATGGAAAGATCGTTATTTTAACACCGTTGTTTTCCAAAGAATTCTTCATTCTCATTATTTTGGTTGTTTCTGAATTTGGAGAACCTGTAACGTCAACAGCGTTTTTCGATTTTAGTTTTTGTAATTAATTTTTAATCCTTTCTTCTGTGACTGGCCAGATATACGTTTTATCAGTGCACTTACACAATATTCTTTTACGATTTAAACTTGGCCTGATATTTTTTATTCCGAAACAAAATTAAACGATTTTGGTATCCTATGAAAGAGGATTTCTTAAACAGAAATAAAGAACGAAGGTTACCGCCTCTATTTATATATTTTTTGTATCATTTAATACTAAAGAAATTCATATACCTGACCCAAGGTTTGTTCTATTGTAATTAATTAACATTTTTTATTGAAATATTTTTCAATAGGTGGCTTCGCTCGTTTAGACATTTCAGTTTAAAAGCTGTTAAGTCCTCTTTCATTTGATACCAAACTGGTTTTATTTTGATAAGCGGTTTGTTTATTATCCGTAAAGGACTTTTATTTCGGAATAAAAAAAAATATTTGGCTAAGTTTAACTCGCAAATAAATAATATAAAAAAAACTTTTTAATATACAACGCTTTTATAAATGGACTAAAAAGTAGAAAATAATATTTCTCAGTCCCATAGAATTTGTTTTGATAACTTTTGATTTTGAAATTTTAGCAAAAGTCAAAACAATCTATGAAATTGAAAATGAAAAACGTGGAGCGCATGCAATACAAAGCATTCTATTTAATTGACAATAGTCAAACTACATAACGTAGACCTAAAATTTCTACAGCGAAAGTAGAACTTTGAAATCGATTTTAAGCGGTCGTTATTCATATACCCACATACATACATACATATATTACTTTTCATATCAATTCAAGTGTATTACATGCGCCCCACGCTTTTCATTTTCAATTTCATAGATTGTTTATAATGACTTGCTAAAATTTCAAAATCAAAAGTTATCAAAACAAATTCTATGGGACTGAGAAATATTATTTTCCACTTTTTAGTCCATTTATAAAAGCGTTGTATATTAAAAAGTTTTTTTATATTATTTATTTTCTACTTTTTAGTCCTGTCTGAATAAAATCTTGCAATAGATATTAAAATAATTCAACGATATTAATAAAAAGGTGCACACACATGCATTTACATATGTATGTACATACAAACGAG
>NW_023473408.1:0-3784 GCF_013731165.1 Rhagoletis pomonella
TGCCTATTTCTCGTTGTTCGCTTTGTGTTGCCGCAGTATTCGCCACAGTATGTATACGCGGAGATGTAAATAAAGCAAAACAGACGATAATTTGACACAAGCGTGCTCATAAGAAGAAGCATAGCTTCTATCGCTATCACCTGTAATTGATGCGCCTTGAGTTCAAGTATTGAATTCAATTCTGCTCGCATGTGGAAGAGAGGGGGTGAGAAGAAAAGGGCCGAGTACACATGCGTCTGTACCGTGAAGTCGTTTCAACTTTCTTGCTTTGCTTTTGGCATTTTCGTTGCTTTCCATTTAAAGAACCAAAAACCTGAATTCAACAGAATTGAAACGTGTAAAAGTAAATTGAAAACGCAAAAGAGAATGAGCAAGAATTTTTCAAGTACTTGAAACATGTAAATCGGATGTAACGAGTAGCGAGTACAGAATATAGATACTTTTCATGAGTACTGAGCTATATCGAAAATCCGATGCTTACCGGCGTTCTGATATTTTCTCCTATGCGCGGGTGGATGCGCTCAAATAAGACACTTTAAAAAGGGAAATCAAATTTTGTTATGTTTCAGGTGTGAAGCGGCCTGAAAGATAAGTTTTTAACGTCCCTTGGTTCACGAGATCATAAGAGACTACTGTGTAGATTTATACTTCTACATGGTTCATGGAACATCATTTTTTTTGTTACTTTCGTTTGATAGGAATTGTAGAAAAAATTAAGTAAAACGAAGAAAAATTAATAATGAAACAGCGCAAATCTAAGCGCAACGGCAACGCTGGACACAATAGTTGCAAATTAGAAAATAAAAACAAAAATGTTTACGTCGCGTCATTTGGACGAAAATATTTGAATTTATAGAAAACAGAATAAATTCGACCGTCGGGCAAGAAACATTAATTTTTATTAATTTGAATCGGCACACATACAACAAAATTTTGTATGCATTAAATCCTCCAATAAAAGAATTGGTGTTTTTTTTTCGAGAAAAAACACGAATTTTCATGGGTTTTAGACCTTTTTCAAAGAAAACCCTGGCAACACTGGTTATTAGTTGTCGCCAAACTTCAAATGTAAACAAAACTCAGCTGTAGAGGTTATTTCCGTTCCGGCGGAAACATGGAGACTTGACGAAACTCCGAGGGGGAGCTAGTATTCTACATATAAATGATTGGAGATCTTACTATACTATTGTTTTGGCAATAAATAAATGAAAAAATAATAAAATTGTACACTAAACTTGAGCTTTAAATTCGACATGGGTTTTTGTATGCAAATCTACATATGTATTATTCAAATATTTCCAGCTAATCGATACACTTAAATGCACTTGTACTGATTGATAAGAGTCTTCTAACTGATCCATCAAATCCAACGAGCAGTCTCATTACTAGTCTTTATGAAAACTGCGGTTGTATACGGTGCGAGATATTCCAGTTTGAAAGCAATATTTATGTGCATATGTATGTATGTAAGTACGTATGTGCCCATACATATATGTACATATGTGCATATACACGTGAGTGTATTTCCATTATAATCAAAAGCAATATCAAGTTATCAATTCAGTCACTAGAGGGGCACCACAGCAGTCGGTTATTGGAGAAAGAGCACACACGAAATGGAACGAAATTTTGTTATTTTCTGTGCAATTGTGATATTTTTATTAGGCAGTTTTAGCTCATTAGTTGTTGGCGAAGAGTATGAGTAAGCGTACTTATGTATATGTATATACCTACATTTGTTGTTTAAATATTAACCTTACATTAACTATCCCCGTATCTAGCGCCCTCAACACTTTCGCTAAAATCACTGATCATTACCAAATACATCTGGCGGTTTATTTTGTTATTCATTTATGCCAAAATGTTAGTTAATGCACCTTGATTTATGCTTTATTATTTAATCGTAGTGTTGTATATGGATACGAATGTCAGCAGAGCAAGTGTTTAAGAATTGAAATTACGGAGAAAACTATAGAGACAGCCATCAGTTTGCCAGTATGTCGTTTGCTTTGCGGAGATTCACCAGTGGGAACTGTCTGGCCAAAACCAACTGGAATTATGCGCACTGAGAATATTTTACTACATGTAGATATAACAACAATCACATTTCAATTTCCCACCAAACTCACCAAACAACTATCGCTATGGGAGGCAAGCAAAGAGAGATTTTTGCAGCAGTTAAAAAGCCACACAGAAGATGTAATTGTCGCACCAAAGCCTGGTGGATCCAATTTGACAGTAGTAGTGGAAATAAACTCCGAAATCGATGAGCTACCCCGTCTAACGCTTGATACCGATGAGAGCTACAATCTAACTATATCCCCCCTAAAAGGGGGTGGTGCTGCGATCGCTAAAATCTCAGCAAATTCATATTTCGGTGGAAGACATGGTTTGGAAACAATTTCACAGTTAATAGTTTATGATGATATTCGTCGAGAATATCAACTATTGGCTAAAGTGGAAATAGAAGATGCACCTAAATATAAATGGAGAGGAATATTATTGGATACGTCAAGGCACTTCTATTCTGTGAAGTCTATTAAACGTACTTTGGGTAAGTGTCACAACAAACATTTAGTTTAAAGAACGATTCGAATTCTAATGTTTTTCTCTCTAAGTTAGAAGGTTAAAAGACGATTACAGATTAGAATCAAGAATTATAGCATAAGCTCTGATCCAACACTTTTCGTTTAAAATCCTGTAAAAATGTCAAACCGCAAAATGACTCTCTGAAGTGAGAGTAAAAAGTGAGTAACAACATAAAGTACGGGAACAAAAATAGCATTTTTTCCTGTAAAAACATCAACCAGTGATCGCTTGACACTTTTCATGATTTTACCAAAAGAAAAAGTTCGGGTAAAATCTTGCAACTTCATTATCTACACAACTCTCCAAAAATCGCTCTCAACCTGTTAGTTCATGGAGTACTGGATCAGAGCTGTTATATAAGCGTATTCTAACGTTGGATCCTAATTGGTTTCTTTTGTCTAGTGTACTTTTTAATCAATCTATAATCGACTTCTACTCGATTCGAAAAACATTGGAGAACTACATTAGAAATCGAATGTAAAATCAAATGTTTCTCAAACGTTAGAGACTGTAGTTGCGTTTTCTACGCACTATCCAGTAAAAACTACATACTAATCATTTTACGGGAATTTTTGTTGGCTAGCGTTTTCGTACCCCAAAAGTTGCAAAGTCTTGGAAATTGGGAGGGTCATGTAAAAAATATCCAGTAACTTGCCAGTAACTAAATTTTCAAGAATCCCTCTCAATGAGAGTACTAATACGAATGGATAGTCCTGAAATATACTAGCCAGAAACGCCATTGCCTTATAAAACAGAGAACAATTTTGAAATATGAATATTTTTACTCTACAAAATAATTATGCAACCCCACATACGCGATTTTGCATTATGTTGATGAGCGGTTTTGTACTTTAAACGACGATATATGAGTAGTAAGAACATTTTTATAAAAAAATTATTTCTGAAAATAATATAATAATCAGCTGAACATTGAACTTGCAAATTTTACTGGTTTTGCGTTTTCGTACATCCTTCAATGTTTTTTTTATCTCACTGAGAGGAAATGTGGTATTGTGTTCACAAATTTGGTTACTGGCAAATATCAAGATTTTTATTTTTGATCATTGTAAAATCGTTATTTTCTTCAATCAAAAATAATCGTTGAATTTGGATTTTAATTATTTCGGTCAAATTTAATCGTTATTTTGTGATCTTAATTTTTTCGATAAAAAATAATCGTTATTTTGTATATATA
>NW_023473409.1:0-3784 GCF_013731165.1 Rhagoletis pomonella
GGGGGTGGCACTTCCTGTACAAATTTTTTTCGTGCCACATATCCCTGGAAGTGTTTGTGGAAGAATTCTGTAACTTGGTACGGAGTTGTGTATACAAAATGTATCAATTGCTCATGGAAAAAAATATGAGTTAATAAAAAAGGAGGCATGTCGCCTCCCATACATACTAAAAATTTCTTAATACATATCTCTGGAAGAACAGAAAATCTCTGGAAGTATTTTAAATTTGTTATGGAGATTTATTTTATAAGACAGAAAAAATTTTGTTTAATGGAATCGAAAGAGCATGGTTCGGCCTTATAATGTAAAGCTGCTATGATGCATACATACCTCTTGAGGCATTTACTACAGTAATGAGGAGTGGTATTTTAGCTAGGCCAGGTTACTAAATTTGAGTTGGAAATATTAGAACCGCCGTGGCACCTCCAAGAAGGTTACACGTTCACGCGTACTATCCGTGGAACCATTTAAAGGTGAACTTAGAGGGATTGATATCTTTCGTATGCCTAGAGCGCAGACGAGATTTTATAATTTCATAGTTTTAAACGGCCTAAATACCTTAACCCGCTTAAAAAATAACGAGCTATAACAAAATGGGCACAGAAATAAAATATAACATAATTAAATTATTTTTCATATTTGTATGAAAACGTGGGGTGAAACCCATGGGTATAAGCTAGTAATATTATAAATGTGAAAGTTTGTATGTTTGGATGTTTGGGAAATCAGCACGCGGAAACTACTGAAGGGATTTGCATGAAATTTTGTACCCATATAGGTTATGGGCCAGATTGGTTAATCTTCTTACTAATATTATAAATGTGAAAGTTTGTATATTTGGATGTTTGGGAAATTATCACGCGGAAACTACTGAAGGGATTTGCATTAAATTTTTAACTCAGATAGCCTATGGGCCAGATTGGTTAATAGACTATTTTTTTAAGAGTTGCCACCTGTTAAAAAAGTTTAATTTATTTAATATACGGGAACGACTCAACGGATTTGCATGAAATTTAGCACACGGATAGCTTATGACCTAGGTTGGAAAAGAGTTGCCATCTGCTAGAAATGTTTTATTAAATTAATACGCGGAAATGAGTGAACGGATTTGCATGAAAATTTGTACACAGATAGCTTATGAACTAGGTTGGAGAATAGGCTACTTGTCTTAAGAGTTGCCACCTGTTAAAAAGTTTAATTAAATTAATACGCGGAAAAGACTCAACGGATTTGCATGAAATTTAGCACACGGATAGCTTATGACCTATGTTGGAAAAGGGGCTACTTTTTTAAGAGTTGCCATCTGCTAGAAATGTTTTATTAAATTAATACGCGGAAATGAGTGAACAGATTTGCATGAAAATTTGCGCACAGACAGCTTATGACCTAGATTGGAAAATAGGCTACTTTTCTTAAGAGTTTCCACCTGTTAAAAAAGTTAATTAAATTAATACGCGGAAACGACTGAACGGATTTGCATGAAATTTAGCTCTCGGATGCCTGTGACCTAGGTTGGAAAATAGGCTACTTTTTTTAAGAGTTGCCATCTGTTAGAATTGTTTAATTAAATTAATACGCGGAAATGAGTTAACTGATTTCCATGGAGGTTTTCACACAGATAGCTTATGAGCTAGGTTGAAAAATGGGATACTTTTTTTAAGAGTTTCCACCTGCTAAAAAAGTTTAATTAAATTAATACGTGGAAACGTCTGAACGGCTTTGCATGAAATTTTGCAAGCAGATAGCTTATGTCCTACAGTGGAAAAAAGCTAATTCTTGGAAGAGTTGCCACCTGTTAAAAAAGCTTAATTACATTAATACGCGGAAACGACTGAACAGATTTACCATGTTTATCTCAGTGAGAAGGCAGGACCAGGATGAGTGAATGTATTTGCATACAAATTTATTAAAGCAAAAATGTTTTGGGTAGGCGTCGGGGCCAATGATAACCACCATTTACCACCTCTGCATGATTGTAAGTCATGCAGGGTCCCTACGGCTTGTAGCTCTGTGTCTTTGCCGCTTAAACTCTGTACGAATTTTTGGGGGTGTGCGTCAAGCGAGAGGGTTGAGCACCAGTTATGCATTCAAATTAGAAAATTGGGTAGGCGCTGTGGCCAATGGTAGCTCTTTTACCACCTCTGTATGCCGAAAGCCATACAGAGCCCCGTGAGACAACTGCGGAAGAGTTGTGATGCATCAAGCGGGAGTGTTGAGCATGATTTGGGGTGCCAACAATTAACTACTTTAGTAGGTTTTGTTCTGCGGCAGTTAGGAAGTACATTAAAAATGCGCACCCAATGAAGAACGAGCGAATTATTTTTAAACACAAGTGCGTGTGTTTATTCGCGGCACTTGGTTTTGGGCGGGAGTGAAATACAAGTGCTTGTGTGTGTTCGCTGTTCTTTCCCTGTAGGGAAACCCCGAACTGGTGAACCAAATTTGTAGTTCCGTACTAGATATTTATCGCCAAAAACGAACCAGTCCGATAGTAACTAGATCGCCACCAGTTCAAAAGCAGCGATATGTGGTACTTTTAAAAAAACAATTTTAGAAATCTATATCTAAAACGACGAATTTAGAACTGGTTCACAACTATAGAAAAAGGGATGGAGAACGAACTAGATCTCATCTGGCGAATTTTGAACTAGTTCGAAACTACTGAAAAAGGGATGCAGCGGGGGGGGCTTGTTTACTTTAAATAGATTTTTTCTTGGCGGATTTTTCGTTCAAATACGCTTTCAGTCTGCACGTCGCAGATGCTTTTTCATAGTTTGGTAATACAAAACTAATATTTGTGTTAACACCTTAACATTTTGGGATCTTCTGGAATATAACAATAACAGTCAGCACCTCTGCAAATTCAGCTACAGCCAAAGGTATGTAAACGTGTTTTCAAATGCACAATTTAATTTACATTCATTCAAACAAATTTGATTTCAGATGGAAAATACATTTCTCTGCAAATAATTAAATATTGCTACCATGGTAACCCAGAAAGAAACCTTTTGTTACTTTTTTCGTTTACAACTGGTTCGAAACTATAGAAAATGGAGTGCAAAGCAAACTAGATCCCATATGTCGAATTTAGGATTGGTTCTGAACTATAGAAAAGGTAATGCAGCGGGAGACAATTTCCAATTCCTATAACATCGCTGTGTTAAATTCGCCAGTTGTTTGCATACAAAAGAGATTTATCGCGAACTAGTAGTGGTACTAAATGTACTAGAAGCGCACCAGTTCAAAACTAGAGATTTTCCCCACAGGGTTGTTTATGTGGGAAACGCATAAGTCGCTTAAACATCTTGGTCCCCTAGACGTCTTGTTGTCTAGTGGATGTAAAATAAGCCGCGAGTATCCGGCTCGAAGGACCATGAATATTTCCAGTCAGTGGCGTAGCCAGGGGGTGGCGATTGGGGGGATGAGATCTATCCCCCTTCGTCAGTAAAATGAAACTTTTTATTTTCGAATTAATAACACAATACTATTTTACCCTTCCGATTTATAATTTTTTATTGCAGACTGGTGACAAATTATCTTTTAATGAATATATAAAATTATCGGTTGGTGGATTATGTATTTGAATATTTGCGAAATACACTAGGCCATTTTGCTTAGTTCCTCACAGTGTTGCGAAATAAAACTATTACTTCAGTACGAAATCCATACAAAAACTGTACTTTTCCACTGTAAATTGTATCAACTTTTTAATTTGCTCATAAGTATGCATGCATGCAAGTTATGTTTCCCCATTTGGGAAACAGTAAAAAAATATATTAATCCG
>NW_023473410.1:0-3783 GCF_013731165.1 Rhagoletis pomonella
CCTTTTGCTTTATAAGGTATGTATGCGATTTCCATCATTTCAGGCAAGTATCCATCAATTTTCAAAGTACGTAGTCTGTTTACAATTTTTTCCGCATCCACTTGACGTATGTGACCCAATAGTTTTCCCTCCAAGAAGACCACAAATAATTTTGAATTTGTATCGTGAATCTCTGATTCTAATGGTATCATTCCCATTTCAATCAAATACTCGGGTATTTTCTGTTGGAAAAAGGGAATATTAGTTAATATTTAGAGTGTCTACTTACACGCGCCACGGCAACTTTTATCGTGGATCCACGGTAAAAATTACGCCGAAAGAAGTTCTGGCTTACTTCTCCGGCAACATAGAAAGGAGAATTGTGAGTAGTAAGGGTTATAATCCCTAAGCGCGGCAGAAGGCCGCCTACCCAGAAAGAAGTTCTGTCCCACTTCTCCGGCAACACAGAAAGGAGAATTCTGAGTAGTAAGGATTATAATCCCTAAGCGCGGCCGAAGGCCCCCTACGCATAAAGAAGGCATGCCCCACTTTTCTGCCTAATATTTATTACCCGACTTCAAAAAAAAAGGAGGAATATATCAATTCGTCGTAATTTTTTTTTATGTATGTTCCGAACATTTTTGGACCACGTCAACCGACTTCTATAATTCATTTTTTAAAGGAAAGGAGGAACGGAATTTTTTTAGATCCGATAATTTGATGATGAAGAAATTAAAGGTACTCGGTTAAGTTTTTATGTGAGAATTGAAGTCGGTTGTATTTTTTGCTTAAAAATTACTTATTTTCATATTGCTTTTAACAAACCTTAACAAGTCCTTTGTCTGGAATGCGTGATATGCGACATGACACTGTTAAGTGATTAAGGAGGCCACAAGGTGCACCATCGGGCGTATGGACCGGACAAATGTAGCCCCAAGCATCGGGCAGCAACTGGCGTGCTTCTGTCGTACGCATGGTAGTAAAGTATGAACCACGATGTACTGCCCGAAAATGCGACATATATCGAATGCGATTAATATTTTCAGCCATTACTACGAGACCTGTATTTTGCATAAGGCCCAAACCAGATCGAGAAGGTGCGTTACCCGTAGCCAGAAAGGATTCCATTGCATGAGAGACACTACCTGCACTGCGTAAGCAAGCCGTAAGTAAAGTTGGGGTTATTAGGACATCTGGAGCTTCTAGACGCCTGAGCAAATATTTCTTAGCATACTGCAGCCATAAATCTACGCGATCCACTAAAAACTTTTGATACAAATGACCTGCAATATGTAATGGAAATTAAGTTAATTTTTTTCCAAATTATAATAATTAACTTTTGTTCTTTCTGTTGAATTGGGTTTCCGAAAAATGTATTTCTGTATAATTTTAAACGTGATTAAATTTAATACTCCCGGAGAAAGTGCAGGGCAGAAGAAAATTGTTGTTCTTATTTTGAACAAACTAGCTGAAATAAAATATTGTGAAAACATATTTATAACTATTTCATACCTGAAAGTAGAACTTCTTGCATCATTACAGAATCTACATTTTCAATTTTATAATTTCCTTGTGCACACTGAAACAACTTTTGAGCCATAAACACTAGCATATCAAATTTTTCTTTATGGGTGTTTAAGTGTATAAGTATTCTTTCATTAAGGATAAAATCAGTAACATCCATGTCGGTTTTCCAATCGGGTATTTCGGGAAATTTCGATCTAAAAATTTTGCCTAAATATTCTTTGCAATCTTTATGCGTGTGGAGCCCTTCACCATGTACATCCCTTAACATCGTTTGTACACATGACACATAATACTGGTCTTTTTCATATCCACGAACCAAATTTCGATATATTTGCTCATCGGTATAATCAACCAAACATCGTAGTACGAGACATATAGGCACATAAGACATCATTTTCATTTGGGAGAACATCAACTTCGCAGTTCCGTTATTGAGGAAGTGTAATACATTGTTATGCGAAGTTTCGTCTTCGCGTACTGTACGCACCATTACGCCAATTTCACTAAAGTTAGCTCCACGATCTTTCCATGTGGAGCGTTTGACAGCAATCGGGTAGTTACGTCTGCTCATAAGTAACATCCGTATAATTCTCTCATTTCCTTTGATAACAAAAGTTCCTCCCCATTCAGTATCGTGCTCCCCGTGTTTGACCATCTGCTCTGGTTTTAGCGAACCAAGATTGCATGCGCTCGACTTTAGCATAATAGGCACTTCCCCTAGTTCCACATCAATTGGAGCCTTCTTCAACCCATTAACCGTCCAGTTAACTCGCACCGTGCACATACCCATGTAGGAAGTGTGTAGTTGTCGTGACTCCGCAGGGTACGTCAACCGATTCTTTACATCTATTACAATTATCGGAACTTGAGGTCGTGCAATTTGGATACTTTCGACGCGAAGCTCAATTTGTTCTCCTGCAGGTGTCCTACAGCCAACTGGCGTCATGTACTTTGTGCAATTGGCCAAGCCATCGGAAAGCATTTCATTGAAGGAATCTAAATGCGGTGCTCCTAAATTTTCTAAATGCTATTAAGATAATAAGTAAATATTATGAAATCGAAGTCATAGAAAAAGCTTACCTCGTTAAGTTTTTCCGGATATGTTCTGAATTCAGGCCGGCTATTACTCAACGTAGGATATAGTTTCATGGTTCAATTAAAAAAATAAAAAGGGATAATCGAAACGCACGTTTTACTAGATTTTAGCCTTGAGTAGAAGTGGAATTAGGAAGGAACGATACAATAGAACTGGAAAACTATCGATAGTATCGAAGGCTTTTGACTATCGAAAAGATCGATGGTTTTGCAAGCTCTATCGATTGTTTTCACTCATTTACATTATTCAGAAATAGTAATACCATGTTCTGACCGACAACGAAAACACTTTGAAAACGATTTTGGGCTGAAGGCTGTTCAAACCGACTGTTGGTGTTTTCGTTGACATTCCTTTCATCCTTTGTTAACAGTTTTGCTACACAAAACAAAACCAAAATACTTTTCCTTCAATTTCTTTTCATTAACAACCTTTTACTTCCATGCTTACTTTATTTTGGCCAGCCAATTAACAATAAATCCGAACTGACGTATTAAAATTTATAAAATAAGTCTTCCACTTCGATAAATAATCGAAAAAAAACTAGTGCAGACACCGAATGGAATGAGTGGAACGTGAGTTTTCAAGTGGTTTTCCAGCGAAAACAAGTTTTCGTTTGACAGCTTTTACATGGACGAAAACACAAGTTTTAGGGCGAAAGCCAGTTTTACCAACGAAAACATGTTTTCGATGTCGATCAGAACATGGTATAAAGCCCAAAATACAATAGTGCAGTGACAATATGGCAGCGGTGGTTTCTCGAAATCAGCTGTTTTTTTTTGAAAGTGTGGTGTCCAAAGAAGCGACTAACGATACAGCAGTGGCAGGTGGCAGTACTGCTCAGTTTAGCCCAAGTTCTAAATTCATTGCCACTGCCTTCATCGCAGCAAACTTCGCATGTTGAATTCGACATAAATTAAACGCAGCTAACTTCTGTTGATGTCACTGAAGCCTAAAAGGCCACAACACAAATGTAAACAAAAGGGAATGTCAAAAAAAGCACTCACTGACAACGCCGTTTTGTGTTTGCTGCGGCAATGACTACCAATATTAGCAGTAACAGCTGATTTTAAAAACTATCACTGCCACTGCGATTTGTATTTGGCCTTAAAAGCCGGTGGTATCTGCTTCATCTTGTAAAGCGAAGCGCACATTGGCGCGATTCTGTCGTTGCGAATCCGCAA
>NW_023473411.1:0-3782 GCF_013731165.1 Rhagoletis pomonella
ACAACCGTGCCAAGTTTGGAAGAAATTGGTGCAGCGGTTACCGAGATGTACATATGTAACTATAAGTGGGCGTGGCTACGCCCGTTTTCAAAAAATTTACAATATTCTTATTTTTCGTCTAACAATTATTGTAAATATCAATTTTAAGTGAATAACCTCGACATAGGTGGCATGGATAAGTTTTTTTTGCTCCTCCGTCGCTCTTCTGCACACTAGCTCTCCTCACTAGCTCCTTATTCGCTCTCTGATTTGCATCTTGCTGACGCCTCTTTATATGTTCAGCCCGAACAGCCGATGATGATGATGCGAAGATGCAGCGGCCTGTTTGTCGAGAAACGCTAGCATCTCAACTGCTGTTGGGGTTTCAGACTGCCGCTGAAGCTCCCAGGCCTTTCCCGTCTCTTCATCAAGTCTTTCGTGCAAATTATGCACTACAAGCATGTCCCAATGCTCTATGGGCAAGCCCTGCGCGCGCAACTGACGCAATGTCTCGTGCGTCACGTTTGACATGCATTGAAGTGCATCCGAAGATGCACACTCCAAAAATGGCAACCTATAAAAGTGGCGCAAATACTCACGACATGTGTGATACTTCTTGTCATAGAGCTGAATTAAGCGTTCCCATGCTTCATTATAGTTTTCGTCGGTCAGCTGCCACTCACCCAAAGTACGTGCAGCCTTGCCCACCAGCGACTTTTGCAAATATGCAAACTTAAATGTTGGCGCAACCTGCTCATTATCATGAACAGCGGCTTTGAAGCGATCATGGAAGCCCTTCCATTTGGTCAGCGAACCATCGAATTCGCCCCAGTTATTCTTTAAGTCCCTTTGCCGCTGTGGATACTGTAGCTCCACCTGGATATTTGCTGGCGCACTTACTGGTGCCGGTGATGGTGCCAGCAAATCTATTTTGCACTGCAGAGCCGCACGTGCCTCGAAATATCCATTCTCGGCCTTTTCTAGCTCTTGCTCATAGACATTGATATCACTGCCCTCGGTAACACTGCTCACCAGCTCGTTATGGATAGCAATGCACTGCTTCCAACGCCCTTCCAAGGCCTCCAACCTAGCACTAGCACCCTGATGAGTTATAGAGGCAAATGCCTCATCCCGGACATATGCCGCTGCCCTTTCAATTGCTCGCACGCACGCAACAAGTAGCTCCACTTTTACCATTGTCAGGTTTTATATTTTTGAATCAAATCGCTATCTTAAGTCTTTTGCCTTCAAGAATTTTAATGTTCACTACGCAAGTACTTCTTTAGCAATGACGCTCTTGTATTTTCTACCCTCGCATCGAATTCCACTACATACGCACACCAGTGTAAACTTCTAGAATATTCCACTCTATACTGCACCGCTCTAGCTTGTTAATATGTACATATGGCATTTATGTACAGATATGTATATGCACATGAGTCTACCTGTTCGCACTAACTACTAGCACTCTGCGCACCGACATGCTCCGGTTTAGCTTGCTTACATACATATATGAGATTTCTACTCACACCGACGAGCTACTTGCGCTCTGCGCCAAATACTGCGCAGCTTCGACTTGCCCGTGTATGCATGAGTTTCACTTCTCACATACACAAGCCACCAGTGCTTGGTACTTGCACCATACTCTCATACTTTCCTGCTCTCTGGTATACACTATAGTTCTAGCACCTTTTCAATTGCTCTATGGCAAATGAAAGCACTTTGTAACATAGTTCTATCGCCCTCGCACTCTATAACCAAAAGTAGTTTGAACACATACAGTGCCGAACAGAAGTATTGGCACAGTGAATTTTTCGCCATATATGCAAAGGTTTTTATTCTAATTTATTTTCGATAATTTTTTATCAAAATATAGTTCTTTCTACACCAGAGAACGTAATAATAAAAACTCTAAACTTTGTGCAAAACTCAGGAAAATTCATTAAATTTGCACACTAATTTGCAACTTTTTATTCAGATTTTCTAGAAAAATCCTAAGTATGCAGTTTTATAGCCCACGCAAGTTCTTCCACACAAAGTAATTCGACAATTATTTTTTGTATGGAGAAAATGAGCAACACCTTCCACTAAAAAAATTGCCAAAAATCAACGCGAGTTCGTCACTGTATATGTATATGCGCTCATTCACCTGCACAAGAACTAGCATACAATACACATATGCACGATTGAGAGAATACAAAGGTTGCGCCGATCTCGGACCGCTATTCCTCTCTTAACGAATTTGACAGAATCGTTGTTTGCATGACGTCACACTGGTGCAACTTGTTTACATTTTCCTTGTAAAATTTTTTCTTCTTCTTCCATTCTTGCTCACGTTTTGGCATTTCTCTCTCGCAATTGCACCAGTGTGACGTCACACAAAAGTTATTCTCAAAAATCCTCTCTGATCGGCGCAATCTTGTATTCTATCATTCTTGACACATATGTATTTCCATCGCCCTTGCTCCATTTGCTCAGCCATTCTCATGTTTATTACCAGCAACCAATTTAACAACTTGCAAAGATTTCGTCTGTAGATTCAACTACAACTATTCATAAATTCCTGTTGCTCATCAACTCACTAGCCCACATCCACTTCCAACTCTAGCACCTATATTCTCAATTTGTGGACTGTATACTTGCACATCCACACACACGCACACATACGCATAGCCAAACAATCGCCCCAGAAATCACAAGGCACAACTCGCACCGAGCTCATATCCGGCTCGACACGGACCAATGTTTCGTAGCCCAGCCAAGACAATAAAAAACACATTTGCTTTAGTTGGAAAAGCCAGAGCTGAAAACCCAACCTTTATTATTATAAATATCATCACCAAGCACACCCATAGCTCCGTTCCCATTCACTCGCACAACTAGACTGTCTCCTTCACCAAGCAGGGTTGCAACTTACCCTAGTTGGGTTCATTCACACTTCGTATGAATTTTAACTCATACGGAACAGCCACTGTAATAGAGTTCGAAAATACACATTTAAAGACCTAACTGCCATACCTAAACAAAAGCGTTGGGCGGAGCGGTTTCTGACGCCTAGCGTTAGCGCCGAAGTGCCATGCCTAAAAAAGCGTCAACTCTACGTCAAATGCAGAAATAACACCAACAATAAAGCCCAAAATACAATAGCGCAGTGGCAGTGGCAGTTTTTAAAATCAGCTGTTACTGCTAATATTGGCAGTCACTGCCGTAGCAAACACAACACGGCGTTGTCAGTGACTGCTTTTTTTGACATTCCCTTTTGTTTGTTTACATTTTTGTTGTTGCCTTTTAGGCTTCAGTGACATCAACAGATGTTGCGTTTCATTTATGTCAAATTCAGCAAGCGAAGTTTGCTGCGATGAGGACAGTGGCAGTGAATTTAGAATTTTGGCTAAACTGAACATTACTGCTATCTGCCACTGCTGTATTCTGAGTCGCTTCACTGCGTGATTGTATTTTGGGCTTAAGTATAGGTTTGTTTGTGTGTAACACGAAAATGACAGTTTCGCCGTTTTCTGCAGCCAACTTCAATACCTAACGCCCTGTCAAAATCGGATTTTCCAACCGCTCGGCGTTGACGCCGCGTTGTTTCGGTATGCTTCATAAAAATTGTATGGGCATGAGAATTTTTTGACAGCCAGGGGCAAGGCAAATAAAGCTTGGGACCTTGCGACGTCCACAATAGCTGCCATATAAAGGAGCGCAAATGCGTATTTGTGGTGTGAGAGACTCCAACGCCGAGTACTATCGTTCACCCTTGCGGACGAAAGTCTCGCCACAATCACATCAAAGCACCATTCCTC
>NW_023473412.1:0-3782 GCF_013731165.1 Rhagoletis pomonella
ACAGTTATTGCCCTCGATACCAATAATTAAAAAAAGGGACTAAAAATGTGCCCGTTTCCCCATATAACGGTAAATTGTAGAAATACGAAAGCTCCAATATCTCAATAACAAAAGACGCTAATTTACTCCAAGTTGATACTTACAACAATCTTTTAACAAGAAATAAGGTCATTATAGATTTTTGGGAAGTGGGCGTGGCGCCGCCCACATATGACTACATAAGTCTATCGCGATAACCGATTTATTGATATTTACCAAACTTGGTTCCATTATTTCATATAATCGCAAATATTTGCAACCGAGAAAAAGACTCCTGCTTATCATGTAATGGTAGATTACGGAAAGGTGGAGAAACGATTTTTAATACGTTCGCCAGGTACATATGTATATAAAATGTTCGACTTCGCGCTATCTTAAACTTCTTTACTTGTTTTGGTTAATACACAAGCCTTCAGGTCGCGTATTTTTTAACCGACCTTGCTGCAATTGAAGCACTCATCGCCAAATTCTGGCGAAATGTCATCTGTTCTCTCACAAGAGAAAAATATCCAAGATAGTACGCGAACAGAAAATTTGCAGAAACTTGCAAGTTAGACGAACAGCTGATATAATTTTTGTTTACATTCAAAAGTGTAAAATTTAAAACGTTTGAAAAGTCATCACAAAGTGTTATACTGACACAGTTTATTGATTAAACAAATAACAACTTATTTCTTACAAGTTTAATTAGACGCATTTTGTAATTTTTAACATCCAAACCATCAAATTCAATTTTGTGATTTGCGTAAATGCCAACCAGCTGTTTTTGATCAGCTGTTTTCCTGTTGGCAAAAATTTTTTCCAGCAGAAACCAGCAGCTTCCCCTCGAAATGAAATGTCACTTTGCTCTCTCAATATCCCCTACTTTGCAAGTTTTTTGCGTACGCGAACGCAAAAACTTGTAAGTTTTGGTTAAACATGAACAATTAACAGCTACGCGAAGGCAACTATTGTTGAACCGTGTAATCGAATAATACAGCTGTGATCGAAGTTCATCAGAAACGAAAAGTAAGAATAAAAGTTGTTTTCATAAGTTAAACTGAGTGAATAAAGTTCCACGTCTGCATTAGACCAAGGTAGTGAAAGTAAATGAAATGCAAATTCCACCAGCTCGGAAAACAATTGCCACCTGCAACCGTACAAATTTGAACTTCTTCCAAAATTGCATTGTATTACTTACATTAATCCATGGTTCTCGACGTCGATGTCGGCAAAAAATAACACTCGCAAGTCTAACGCCAGCCACGCTGGCCACATTTTTTGTACGGAAATGTGTTCCTCGCAAAACTACTGTGGTCAGCGAAACCGCAGTTGGACTGATGAGTGCTATTTTTTGACGAAAACATGACACGACGTCGATGTCCATAATACCATAGAAGGGCTGATTATCTTTTTTAGTCGTATCGAATATATACAAGCCAGAAATGCGATTGTTTCATAAAAAAAGAGAACCATTTTGAAATATTTGTGTTTGTACTCTCTATAAAATAATTTATGCATTCTCACATACACGGCTTGCGTATCAACAAAATGCAAAACCGCGTACTAAAACAATGCAAAACCGCGTATGTAAGGTAGCATAAATTATTTGCTTTTCTATTATTCTATTATTTCAAAATGGTTCTCTTTTTATTATTATTTTACAACACTTTTATCAACTTGGAATGTTGTATGTCCAGACCACCAGAAACTATAAATATAGCAAAGGTATTTATGGCAAACCTAGTCTCGTCGTAGGTTTCTTATCAAAGACATACAATTAGAAAAACTCTAGAGATAGATGTTGAAGTTAAAAATATACACTACATACGCTACAGTGGAAATGGGCGACCCGCCATTTCTTTAAATGAAATTAATTGCTTCTATATGTATGTACGTACATATGTTGCTTGCAGAGTCTTCTGTTCTCTTTTCACTGCAAGTTCAATTATTTTAGTATCTATTGCAAAATTTTATACAGACAAGACAAAAAAAAACATAAAATAAATTAAAAAAAAAACTTTTTAATGTACCTCGCTTTTATAAATGGACTAAAATTACAAAATAATATTTCTCAGTCCCATAGAACTTGTTTTGATAACTTTTGATTTTGAAATTTTAGCAAGTCATTATACACAATTTATGAGATTGAAAATGAAAAGCGTGGGGCGCATGTAATAGGCCTGATTTGAAATTGAAGAGTAATATATGTATGTATGTATGTATGTGGGTATATTAATAACGACCGCTTAAAATCGATCTCAAATTTGTACTTTCGCTGTAGAAATCTTAGGTCTATGTTATGTATGTAGTTTGAATATTGTCAATTAAATCTAATGCTTTGTATTGCATGCGCTCCACGCTTTTCGTTTTCAATATAATAAATTGTGTATAATGACTTTTGCTAAAATTTCAAAATCAAAAGTTATCAAAACAAATTCTATGGGACTGAGATATATTATTTAATTATTACAATGCCCACTTATGATTACATGTGTATACCTTGGGAACCTCTCCGCCAATTTTTCCCAAACACAGACACAGTGGTTGGCCTTCACAAAACATACCAAACGGCTGAAAATTTAAAAAACCGGATAATAACCATGCCCACATCCTATATAACGGTAATGTAGAGAAATACGAAAGCTTCGATAAATCAGTAAATGCTGGAGCTAATTTATTTAAGATTGATGTTTGCAATACTTCTTTAGCAAAAAATACGCTTATAATAAATTGTTGGAAAATGAGCGTGACCCCGCCCAGATATGATCACATATGTGTATCTCGGTAACCGTTCGATCAATGTGTAACCATCTCGGGACGATTATTGTGGTTGCCACATAAAGGCAAAACGTTGAAAATTATCGAAATCGGACTAAAATTACGCCCACTTTTTCATAATGGTAAATTACAGAAATGCTTGAAACTTCGATATTTCGAAATTTAAGGAAGCTAATTTTACCCAAACAATCCTTTGAAAAGAAGTAACATTATTATTGAATTTTGGAAAGTGGGCGTGATGCCGCTAACATATATATATATAAGTTTATCTCATTATATCTAACTGAACGTTCTATCGAAGATGTTTGAAATAGGGGTAACCCCACCCCAGCTTACCATGTAGCGGTAGTTTTCGGAAAGGTGAAAAACTATATTGAATGAATGAAGTAAAAAATGTAAAGGTTAGTAATTTTAATAATGTTTTTTATTTAGTACTTGAATTTAAAAATTGGATCTTTGTATCCAATAAAAAGTTTTTAAAGGGTCGTAAATCATGGCCACTGCTCGTACGAGGCGACAAACTTGAAAAACTTGAAACTTGACAAAATTGTAAATTCTTTTCGATCGACGCTGCACGAGTCGAGAGGACTTTCAGTTATATTTATTGTTTTTTTTATTGCGCATGCAATAATTCTTTTTTGAGAATTGCATCGGGCAGCAAATGTCGGATGTATCCTCCTGACTTTCATCTTCACAATCTTGTATCATGGCAAGATCGTTGTTTAAACACCGTTGTTTTCCAAAGAATTCTTCATTCTCATTCTTTTGGTTGTTTCTAATATACAACGCTTTTATAAATGGACTAAAAAGTAGAAAATAATATGGCACCCTGAAATTGTGCATATGGAAACTGTGCATACGAAATAATGCATATGAAAAAAACCGAAATAATGCATACGAAAAAAACCGAAATAATGCATATATGCACAGTTTCGCTTGAAAACCGAAATAATGCATATGAAAAAAACCGAAATAATGCATAT
>NW_023473413.1:0-3781 GCF_013731165.1 Rhagoletis pomonella
GTCGAAGAAGAGGGACTGAAAACCTTTAGCAGAGATATTTCGTGTATGTTTTTTGTGTTTGTCAGCTCAGCTAATAAATTTGCAAAAAAATACCATATTTCAAATCAAAATTATTAATTAATTAGTTCACATATGTATATCGTATTTTTCTTTTTAGTAAAGCGTAGGCTCTTGTCGCGTTTGGGCTCAGCAACCCAAAATCGTTGTACAAATAACTAAACCGTACTCTCATTAAATATTATTAATAATAATTACCACGTGCGCAATCAACTTGAATTTTTGTATCTCACTGATAACAAAAAATTTATTAGACGTTTCAAAGCGAATTGTGAAAACACCGATGTGGCTCAAAACTTACACACACTTACAAACGCCGATGTTGCTCAAGACTTCCAACAGGTCGGGTAATGTTCCGAAAAGTATCTGTTGGTTCGAGGCTGGTACAAAAAATTAAAGGGCGTCGCACCACCCACATTTCCAGCTCGAAGTTTAGTATCCAGCTCTCAAGAAAAGCAAAAAGTCCTTATAAAAAAACGCTTAAGAAATTTCATAAGTCAAATTTCTGTAAAGGTCAGTAGGCAGCTCGCTCTCAAGAAAAGCAAAAACTCCATATAAAATGACGTACAAGAAATGGCTAAGAAATTTTCTTGTATCAAATTTTCTTAAGGCAGTACGCAGTTCTTGCAATGCAATGGAGTATAGTCGTTGGAGTGCAATGGTGTATAGTCGTTGTGCTGGGTATGCAGTTACAGTTGCACGGTTATAGTTGGCGACGGCAAGTACCGCAGACGATGGAACGATGAACTGTATGAACTTTACAACGACATGGACATAGTGAAGCGAATTAAAATACATCGGCTCCGCTGGCTTGGCCGTGTCGTTCGAATGGACACCGACGCTAAAGCACTGAAAGTATTCAACTCGGAACCCGCTGGTGGTAGCAGAGAAAGAGGGAGGCCCCCACTGCGATGGAAAGACCAGGAGAAGGACTTGGCTTCACTTGGCATTTCCAATTGGCGCCAGTTGGCACAGAAGAGAAACGACTGGCGTGTTTTTTTGAACTCGGCCAAAATCGCTTAGGCGGTTACAGCGCCAAATAATAAGAAGAAGAAGTACGCAGTTCTTAAGAAATTTGCTACGCTTTCTATCAAGGTGTATTCAATAGGTGATAGCAGTACCCTTTTATTTTTCTTCGTCTCACGGCTTCATATGTCAAATGGCTGCTGTTGATTGGTTGGAGCTGTTGATTGTTTATTGTTTTCTGTTCTCTTTCACATCCTTCGTATGAAATTTTTGACAGTCCTCGCCGCAAAGTCAAAAACAAAATACATGCACATTTTGTTATTGTCGTACCGATACCACCTTATTGAATATGCCTTGCTTTCTATTAAGGTTTTAAAATTTTTTTTTTGTGAAAAAAAGAGCACATGGCAACCCATGTTTACAACATAGAGTCTGGCAAGCCTGATTCTCTCTCCGCTCTCAATTTCCGTAAGGCCGTACCTAAAATCTACAGGTTCTTAAGTTTCTTACGGTAAGTTAAGTTTAAACTAACCGCCAACACAGTTTCTCATATAACAGGTTGCCCAAATTATTAAGTCAAGTTAAGTTACGGAAATTAAGTCTAGACAAACTGAGCTTTGAGGTAACAGGCTGTGACGTATCAGATGTCAAAATTCCTTGGACACACACGAAATAATGGCAATTATTTTCTTTACCGTTTTCTTGAGACCTGCATACTGGCCTCAAGGCAAAAGTTTTTGCGAAAAAAGAGCACAAGGCAACCCACGTTTGCAACAGAAATATAGGATCGTTCCATTATTTCGTGAGGAGAAGAGTGGTATAACAGGCTGTGAAATATGAGATGTCGAAATTCCTTGGACATACAAACGAAATAATTGAAATTTTTTCCTTGACCGTTTCCTTAGGAGCTTGGAAGTGCAAAGTCCAAAGAATTCAATGGCATGCTTCCTTTCGTCCTATGACTACAGATCTCCTCAGGGGAGCCTCTCGAAAATAGGGGAGAAATATTGTTGTTTTTGTTTTTGTAGCGGCTTACTTGCATAGATCGGCTTGTTCATCAAACGTTGACAAGCTCAACTGACGGGAGACCTTGGAAGTGTGCAACTCCAACTGCGTTTGTCCACAGGGACAAAGGCGTTAGCTGGGTGGGATTTTGGGGGCATACGAAGAGGTGCGGCGAGTCATGTGATGAATCAGAGCGATGATGGGCTATTGTAGTGCGGGACCCCAGTTCAGACAAACTTCTGTCCCGTCCACGTCGGGTGGTTGTATACCCAAAATGACATTCACAGGTCGGGAGTCGATGTAGGTCAAGACTGACTCCCTGAGAATGTCGTTTATGACCTGCCGGTATGCTGTCGGGTCCAGAGGTTGTTCGTATATCAGTTCGTATATCAGTTCGTATATCAGGTATCAGTTCGTATAGATGCCTCCTAACTTGCCTTGGCGAGGGCTCTACTACAAGCAGGTGACTGTTCGGGTGTCCGCGTATGTCGCTACTAGGAACGGATTACAGAGCATTGTGTTATGCTCCTTGAAAAGGAGCATAGAGCCTGGTCGTGTAGATGGTGTTGTAGCCACATAAGAAGGCCTCCGGTCGCGGTGCGGAGTGCCTTGTTCTGGCATCTATGTAGCTTCGTCCACTGCGTCCAGCTAGTCCCTGGCGACCACACGGACGCTGCATAATTTAGAACCGGTCAGCCCAGAGATGCTCAACAAACTACATGAATCGATTTTTTCAGTTGATACATAAAAATAACTTATCAAAATAATTTCGTTTCGTTTCAGAGCTGAATTAACGAAACAAAACTCAAGCGTTAACGTTCAAACAAAATAAATCAACGAAAAGTTGTTGTTGTATGCCATTGCCAGCTCATTATAAACACCTAGCACTTAAGCTGATGCCACATAAAACATTTGCTTCGCTTTACGTGACAGATTCGCTTTGACAGCTAAGATGAATTGTATGAAAATGCACAAAGCATGCCACATAGATCATTGAAGCTGCAGCGCGAAGCGAAAAGATGGCCAACTCCCATCTTTTTGCGCGCTTTGACAATCAGCCGGTTTAATATTTATTTTGTTTCGTCCAAATTCGAGTATTCATGCTGAAACATAAAACTCAATTACATTGCTGATAATTTTAAAGCAAAATATCTAAAATCCACAGCAATTTTGACGAGTAAAAAAGCAGTGCAAAATTGATTTCTTGGCGTTCATTGTGGCATACCTTTTGCGTCTGGCGCTTTGCTGGCAAAGTTATAAATGTCACGCAAAGCTACAAAGTTTTATCTGGCATCAGCTTAAAATGCTTGCTGCAGCTTCAGCTATACCTATAAATATATATATACGTTAGAGTCTAACGCATACTCTACGCTATACATTTATATGTATGTATATTAGTCCGCCAGAATACATTTTTTAAATCCCTTATGAGCCATACTTTTAGCTTTATCGTACTTAAACTAATATACATATATTGATCATCACTTTTTGTACCAAAAATCTTGTTCCTTTATTAATATAAGGTGGATTAAGGTAACGTAAAAGCTTCTTATTCGCTTAGCTGTTTTAGTATAGCTGCACTTTTCCGGTATAATGCTTATTGCAGAAGTAGTTTTATTCATTATACATGCACATGTTTCGTTTAACAGCATCGCGGGATCAATAAAATGATTTAATCTTTCCATTTCAAAATGGTTCAAAGACTCTAAGGTTTCAAAAAACACAGTTTTAAATATCCGAGTGGTCTAATAGC
>NW_023473414.1:0-3781 GCF_013731165.1 Rhagoletis pomonella
TTATCGTTCCGGCCACCAGATTCGTTGGTTTTCATAAAGTTTCATTTGCCTGTGCCACTTCCACCCGTGTTTATAAGGCGTAATATTCAACTGGAGGTAAAAGAGTTTATATTAAACAATTATTTGTTATTAACAGAGGTGGGCACTACCACAAACAAGCGTGAGCTAAAAGTGAGCATGTGTTAGTGTACCTAATTCATTTTGCATGCTGTCGTGTTCTCATCGATGCGCTCTCGCTTGTATACGTACACGCAACGCTTACGCTCTTTTAGCACCTGCTAACTCTCTGCCCATGCCTGGTTATTAATAATATTATTTGTTGCTAACAACAATATTTTTTACAGATACCTTACTTTTTTTATCGTTCCGGCTGCTGTATTATCCGATTCTTGTGTGTTGGTTGGTATATCGGAAGCTTTAGTGCAAGATGTTCGAAGAAAAACTTATAGCAGAGATTGAAAAAACACAACTGCTTGTGGGACAAACGACAGCTTAGTTACCGCGATCGGGTGAAGAAAGATTTGGCTTGGCGAAATGTAGCTGCTGCTGTGGGACATCCTGGTTAGTATAGAGTTTTTCAAACATATAGCAGTTTTGTAATAGGACGAACCAAATTATAACAAATTTGTGACGAATAATTGTGACGAATACTATATTTTTACTTTACAGAGGAAAACTGCCGAAAGCGATGGAAATCGTTAAGAGACCGATATGGAATAGAATTGAAGGTTGATCAACAACCTAGCGGAAGTGCTGCGTCGTTTTTGAAAGACACGGTCACGCCCAGACAGTAAGTGTACTTTACATTTGTACAACAAGTATTTATATTTTAAATTGTAATTTATATGTACATATTTTAAGGACAACAACAAACATCGTCTCCCAAACGCCAGAAGTTCTCGGACAAGAACCAGATATACTGGATACTTCCTTTGGATTCCAAATAGGCGAGAGTGGGAACATTATAATAGAAGAGCAAGAAACCACTGCCCCAACGCCGGCTAAGAGACAAAAGAAAAAAAACGATGAGAACGCCGCCTTTAACGATCTAGTCAACGAAGTAAGTCAGTTTGTGGATAGTCAAAAAAAAACACACAACAATTTCTTGGGTGCGATTGGCGAAGTGTTTGAGAAGGTCCCAGAAGAGAGCCGCCTAGATTTTCAAATGGACGTACTTCAATACGTCTATGCTCAATATAAAAATTATAAAAATTGAATTTACGAAATTTAAAAATTTAAATGACATCCAGTTTGAATTCAATTGTGCGAACTTTATATGTAATCTAATTTAGTATGAAATCTGATTTTGATTTTGCGAATTAAATATGTAATCGAATATATATGTAATATATAATATATATATATGTAATGTAATAATATGTAATAAATATGTAATCGAACCTGAAAGATGTGACGACATTTAAAACATTACCAATAAGTGCCCTCATACTGTGAGTTCAAATTTTTGTTTTCTATCTTAAATAATAAAAAACAAAGCATATTCAGTGAGTAGTAATTATTTAAATTTTATTGTTAAAAAGATGTGTCGTCAGAGCATCCCTTAAATCATAATTATTTGAACTGCCTCGGTTCGATGACACCCTACTTATTGAGGGCAATGGAACTACTTCGTTTCGCCATGAGCCAGCGATGGTGGCATCCTCTTCGTAGCGATCAACGAAATCGCTTGCTACATAGTTTGCACACGAAAGCTTAATAAAATTATGCAAGACAATACAAGCTTTCACTATTTGTTCTGCATTTTTCGGGGCCATGCATAGCGTCGTTCTCAATATTCTCCATTTGGCAGTGAGTATTCCAAATGCGTTTTCTATAACTCTTCTTGCACGAGAGAGTCTTTTATTGAAATACTCTTGCTCTTCTGGAATACCTCTACCCGGATATGGTCGCATTGAATAACGCCGTAAAGGAAAAGCAGCATCTCCTACTAAATAATGTGGAAATGGCTCGGTTTCTCCTGGCAGAGGCTGATCATGTGGAAGGCCGAGCCTATCATTTTCAATAGCATCTGCCAGTTTTGAAAAGTGGTAGACACCGCCATCGCTTTGACTTCCATATGCTCCGATGTCAACGCAGGTAAAGGTATAATTGGCATCACATACGGCCAAAAGCACGATACTATAATTGCCTTTGTAATTATAGTACATCGACCCTGAATTCGCTGGACAGGTAATATTAATGTGCTTTCCGTCGATGGAACCAACGCAGTTGGGCATATTCCACAGCGACTTGAACTCATTGGAAATACGTCCCCATTCCGTTTCTGACGGGGTCGCCACATACAGGTCAGCTAACAGATCCCATATGGTCATACATGTCTCCAACGTAATCTTCCTGAAAGTCGTCAGGCCGATCCTGTGAACTATTGTGTGGAATTGCCGAGTGCCACCGTGAGCCAAATATCTGCAACAAAAAAATAAAACCAGATACATATATGGAAAATTATACGTATACTATTAAGTAAAACCGATTTTCTCTTACATCAGGGTTATAAATAGTCTGCAGCGGCTCGATATTGGTGTTCTGATTGAATATTTGGTCAGCGAAGCCTCCAGAAATTCGTGCAGCACATTAAATAACGAAAAGGGCATTCTTAATGTCTTGTTAAACTGCTCCTCATCTGCAGCCAAGTTTCTTAATGAACTTTCAAACAATCCATATTTGTGTCGCTCTAAGTACAATTTCCGAACCCAAAATCGGCGCTTCTGTTTTAATCGCAGTTTTAATTTACGCATTTTCGCTAAAATTAGGAAAATTCTCAAAACTTGTTCAGCATTTCGAGTCAACATTTTGTACTGCCAAATGAAACTTTATGAAAACCAACGAATCTGGTGGCCGGAACGATAAAAAGCAAGGTATCTGAAAAAAAATAATGTTGTTAGCAACAAATAATTGTTTAATATAAACTCTTTTACCTCCAATTGAATATTACGTCTTATAAACACGGGTGGTGAGTGGCGCAGCCAAATGCAGCTTCACCAAAACCGGAACGATAAAAAAGCAAGGTATCTGTAAAAAATAATGTTCTTAGTAACAAATAATTGTTTAATAACATATATTTTAACTAAAATTCACAATTATACTTGCTGGCACAACAAAGAATGGCGGGTATATTTGCGCGCATTGAAAATCAGCTGACTACTATGACAGCGTTCAAAGTTACCATTAGGCCATAAAAGCCTTCAAAGTAAAGCAAAGCAAACTAAAGTAAGCAAAGCAAGCGTGCATTGGGCCAATACCTTGAGGGCTAAAGCCATTACAGCAATCTATTACTGAAGAATGTTTTAGAGTGAAGCTGCCGCTCTCTGTATGACGTACTGAAATTCATTAAAGCCGCCAAATGGCTGTAGGTTACACGAGTTGTGGCATCAAAATGGCAAACATTCTCAACTGTCTATTTACACAGGATTGTATATGACTGCTTGATTATAAACTAATTTTATACATTAATGATGCTTATCATGAGTTTAATTTTCTCCGAACCGGTTAAATTTCACTTGGTTACCATGGTTTTACTATGGGCGGATGACCAAGATTCGGGTGATTTTTTTCAGGCAAAATGAATTAGTTTCATTATTTTCTTGTTAAAGTAAATGTGTTATTTATCTCTGTACCGGCAATAAAATATTAGGAAAATATTTTTAATTGCAGATTCTACTTGTTTATGGCGCATATTTTTGAATTTTGGCTGCATATTAAATGCGCATATTTTGGATTTTTTTGTGCATGAGATTCCGAGCCCTACATATAATTATTATGA
>NW_023473415.1:0-3781 GCF_013731165.1 Rhagoletis pomonella
ATGTATGTATGTAAAAAAGTGTGCACTTGTGCATTGCTGATGTCCGCTTGTGCATCCTTTGCGGCGCTGTTGAACGAAAAGAAATTCGATTATACTTTCAAAGGGACATCGTGACCTGAGCGAGCGAACGTTAAAGGAGCTAGGCGCATATATTTACGTACACACATATGTACAAAGATATATCTGTTGGACTGTCTTTCTCTATGACTGGCGTTCGTGAAGGTGCAGCACATCTGCACTGCAAGTTGTGCTTTAATATTTGAACTATGCATCTATATGTATGTATGTTTGTAGGTAGCTATATATGTATGAATATGTAACAGTTTGCTTGCAGCAAGTGCAAGAAGGTAACGAAATTTATTGCCAAATAAACCAAATCAACCTAACCAACTAACCGACCAACTAAACGAGTCAACTAACTGTGCAACCAACCAAGCGGCTAACGAAGCCCAAGTGTTGACAGCCATACAAGCGTACCGGGTTCCGCCAAACAAATATGTATGTATTAGGGATGTTAGTTTTTTCGCTTTTTACAATCCCGATATTTTCTGGATGTCGTTATCATAATCCCAAGATCCCTGGATTAGTCCCGGGATTTAGATATTCATTACTTTTTAACAAATTAAATAGAAAAAATTTCGGCTATATTGTTTTAGAAGCTCTCCTACCACAAAATAAATAATAAATTAATGGGTTTGAAAGCTACTTTTTTATTTAAGGTTCCAAAATTCCAAAAATTATTTAAAAAATTCAATGCAATATAAAATAAAAATACTAGTACCAAATGCAAGAGGAAATTTTCTTTTGAAATAAAAAAAAAATTAAAATTTTTTGGATTAACAAGGACGAATAGGTAATTTTCCTATTTTTATCGAATTTTTAACCTATATTTTTTCAAAAATAAAAATTGCGAAATTTCAAGGATAAAATTCAATTTTTTTTTTTAATACTTTAAGTCCTTCTGTACCAAAAACTTGAATCTGTTTAAATTCTACAGGTTTTCTTCTTTAATTTGATGCCCATACTTCTTCTCTAAGCACATTTCTCTGAATTTTTTAGATTATTTTTGAATTACTGACGTCAGAGCGAAAAACTAAAAATGCAATTTTACTACATTTGGGCCATGGTTTCGCGAATATATTGATTTTTGTGCGTAATATTTATCATCGCACGGTGTCATATGTACAATGAGCTAGACAAAAAAACAAAAATTATTAAAAAAATTATTCTTATTAAAAAAAAAATTACTATTAAATATAAAAAGGAATATAGCCAATATTGGTCAAGAAAAGGAGTTTCTATTATTGCCATCAGTGCAAATTATAAATCCCAATAATCCCGGGATTATTTGTTAAGAATCCCGGGATTAGCATTCCTAGTATATATGTATATAAAGGTAGCTAGGTATGTAGGTAAGTTTGCTTACATAGTTGTACATTGTAAAACAATAACATGAAAATGGGCATTGAAAATGAAAATAAAATTGATAAATTTATAAACTACGTGTACGAGCCTCCGAACGGTGTCTACAAAACATTCATATAGAACACTGAGACAATGAGAAATGTTGCCATGAACGCGCCGAGGAGCTGAGTTGCCAAAGTCGTAACCATAAATCATTTCAACGCCAACGGCTGGCTGGCCAACTTGCTGGCCGCTTGTTTTGATAGCCAAAAGCTGTGCTGTGCAACAAACTACTATGTGCTGTGTGCTGTGTGGTGGGGGTATGACCTGACGATTTTTAACCGAAAACTCATTTTGGGTCAAAGTGATTTTAACGCTTTCTAGTTTTGCTCTTTTTGTATATTTCTCACTTTCATTTCATTCGGTTATACCAAAGTCACGTCATTACTGCAGGATCATACAATCGCACGCACACCAGTGGGTTTATTCGTATGTATGTATGTGTATTTATGAGCTTGCATTTTCCGCAGCGACATACATAGCGTACGCGGAAGTAGCTCGTTAAATCAGTGACGGCAGTTAAATGCATACATTTTTATGTACATACACTCGCATGCACTTGAATAGGGGCAATGTTTGTTCGCTGTTTTTTTGGGTTAATTTTTTTTTTTTTTTAATTTTCATTATTTTTCAATAACAAAAATCCTATAATTACAAGTTTTGAACTGTGAAGGTAACTAAAAAAATGTCAACTATATTTTTATTAAAATTTCGAACTGTTTTCTGAGAATCTAAAGAAAAAATTCTGGTATGTAGTTTTGTAGTCCATTTGGCGTAGCTACAATTTATCGTTGATTTTTGAATTTTTTTTTACTGATGCTCTTACGCAGTTTTTTCCATATAAAAAAAGCGAACATGCGTTATATGGGAAAAATTACGGAAGAGCGGCAGTAAACATTTTTTCAAAAATCAACGGTAATTTCTACTTACTCAAAACTTGCACTTTATTATACTAAACTAAATTGCGTACAAAACTGCAGACACTAAATTCCAGAAATTCTAAGAAAAAAGTTTGAAATTTTGATGCAAATTTGTAAATTTTTTTTTAATTATCTACAAAGTTTGAAACTTGGGTTTTTATGACTTTTTGTAAGAAAATCAACTGTATTTTACATGAAACTAGATTGCCCTCACCCGCTTCGCTGGACGTATGAAATTCTGCCAGTTACGTTAGGTATAATTTATTTCAAAAGCACTCAACATACTTTATTAAAATCAGCCAAAAACATAGATTATCATTTTGTTTAACACTATTCAAAATATATATATTTTTTTTAACCAATACCTTCTTGCACCTATTTCTTACGATATAATTTGAGTTTTTAAACAGGTGGCAACGCTCCTACACATTGTTTAGAAATTAAGCGTTTTCAAAATCATTTCGATTGATATCTATAATTTAAGGAATCATTCAAATTATTAAGTAATTAGAATTTAATTTTTTAAACAGTTGGCAACCTTCTTGAACCTCTTTCGTCTGATACCCATATATATCCATACTGCGATAATCATTGTATTTTAATTACCCTATTCCTTCAATTAAAGTGGAAATAAACTATTTAAACAGGTGGCAACCCTGCTACATTAGCTTAGAAGCAAGGCCTTTCAAGGCCATTTAGATTGATATGCATATTCTAATAATTGATTTAATTGTATTTTAAACCACATGGCAACCCTCTTTAAACTTCACAAATAATTCTGCATGCTTAAACTGAATATATCTAAACACTTTAACTTGTGCACAATTTAAATCATTTTTTCTTTTCAAACAACTGGCAAATCCTTTTCTAAATATTTTCAAACTAAAACATTTTTAAGCCTATTTCGCCTGACATCCATATTGCATAGAAGTTTCGAATAAATAATTCTCTTTATTCAAGTTGAATTGAATTTTTTTTTACGCAGGTGGCAGTCCTACGCCCTGAGTATGGATTTGATTTTATATACAAACATATATATCACTCTGCCAAGTTCTCATTTTCTACCACGAATTCTTCCAGTATTATAAATCCTTCCAGTATTATAAATCTCGTTTGCTTGGGAGGCACCACGCCCCCTTACCTAAAGGAGATAAAAGCTATCCTATATTTAAGCTGGGATAAATGACACCAGTGCGCTAAATTTCATGACGATCGGTTGAGTAGTTAAAGCGTGAAAGCGTAACAAACAAACAAACTCACTTTCGCATTTGCATCTAATATTATTATTATTAAATAAAAGAAAGTGATCCTCCAAAAAACATTGTACCTATTCAATTGCCTGACAGTGTACATATGACGGCGTATAAATCTTTACAGCGGCCGCATTTGTTGATGTG
>NW_023473416.1:0-3781 GCF_013731165.1 Rhagoletis pomonella
CATTTAGGTATAAATGTGTGTAGATCGGCAATGCCCAAGCCCTATACACTCGGTGCACATTTATTTTTTGTAAAAGTACTTATGTACCTATATAGTTTTAGGCTGTGTTCTAATACATATACACACACAGCTTTCCACGCGAAACTATACGAAATAGATGCAAAAACATTTTTGTCTACTTCGCTTCTAATTTTTTCATTGCGTATGCACAAGCACAAAGCAACAACATTTTCGTATGCTTTGTGGGAACATATTGGCGCCAGTTACCTTCAGCGTAAATTTCTTTGTTGTCCTGCATTTTATCGCAATGTTCGGGTGTCCGTTTCATTGTTACACAAATTTTCGGGTTAGCTGCGGGTGTCCGAGTGTGGTGTTCGCTTGTGCTCAATTTATAGCGAGGGTGATCGAACAGACTCGTTCGTAACCAAAGCAGCTGTCGGGTATGCATCTCGATCGAACACATAGTAGCCGAGTGTGGCGTTCGCTTGTGCTTGATTTTTAGTGAGTGTGATCAAAAAGGCTCGATCATACTCAAAGCTGTTCTCTGGTATGAATGCAATATTAACGGAAGTTTCCGCTTTTTTTTCCAGCGAATTACTCGCTTTTCATCATCAGCTCAGCTCAATTCATTCTTGTTAATTTTTTTATTTCCACAATTTAATTGGTTGGCGGTTGGTTACACACACTTCACACGCCAGATGACTTACATAATATAATGTGTATGTATGTATGACTGTCCGTCCAACCGATCGACCACACCGAGCGGCGAGCAGTGAATTAAACTACATAACGTCGCCTCAGAAAACGGATGACGAATGTGCAAAATCACGATTTTGGGATTTTGATGCAGATTTACTAAGTTGGACATGCTCTTTCGATTTCTGCAATCCATTTTTTTATATCTCCATTAGTTTTTGAGATATTTCGTGCGCATTTTGTCGTATGTTACATAATATTAATGATTGGGTATGCCTTTTGTTGTATGTGCTGAAAATGCGTCACATACGACAAATTCCCATACAAACGTACCTTTTTTTTAATCATAAAACGTTTGTCGTATGTGGCACATACGACAAATTCCCATACAAATGTAATCCTTTTTTAATCATAAAACATTTGTCGTATGTATCGCAAAACTTTGAACTTACGACAATTGGATGGTCCTCTACTATAACGATACAATTAAAATTGAAAATTAAACTAAGTAACTAATTTTAAAATTTTAAATTTTTAAATTTTAGCTTGCACTGAGTCTCCAATGAAATGAAAGAGATAAAAATGTACAAAAGACTGAATTTAAGTATTGTTTTTTGTTTTTATATAAAGAAAACGTATGTTCGTAACATATTTACAGCATAAGAGATGTACAGATTTTTTTTATTAAATACATGATTATGTTTTTGTTATGTTTTTTCTAATAAGTAATCATTATTTAATAAATATGTCTGTTTTTTTCATCAAATTATACCATCGTCGTTGAAATAGATACTTTACTATTGTCGTATGTTCTGTGGACAAAACAAAGTGGTGAGTAAACGCTACTTACGACAAATGTATACGGAATGAAAAGTAAATTTTCTCATTAACGTTAAGAGATATTAAATGTAAAAATATGGGAAATCAAAACTAATAACACCAACTACGTCTCCTTCAAAAGTTACAAAAATCTACCGTACAGTTTCGGTTTAATTCGACCTTAAACTTCAAAGTCAATTTTCTCAAAACCGTGTTTTGTAACATTCGACATCCGTTTTCTGAGACGACGATAAATTGAATTGCAGTGCATACAAATGCTTTCAAATGTATACGAATGTGTGTGTGTGTGTGTGCAGGTTAAGTACATATCTGTGAGTTACTTACTTTCATTTAGGGGATTCACAAGACGTGTTAACCGTCGTAAAATCTTAAGCTTAACACTTGTTTATGTAAAATAGCGGTTAAAATGGTTGGGGGGTTGGCTAATTATATATTCTTTATCAGTTTAACAGAATTTCGGTTTAGTTAGAAATCCCCTAAAACCATTTTAATTAAAAAAGATGTTAACCTTAAGATTTTACGACGGTTAACACGTCTTGTGAATCCCCTAATTATATTTCCTGGTATTTACTTAAAAATATTGAGTAATGTTGTATTGGGTTGCTCGCGTTGCGTTCAATTCAATTTAGTTCCGATAATTATTATTAAAAAGTCATCAGCGGTAATTTGTAGTTTATGTGAAACCCAAAAAGGCAAGGGACACATGAACATCTACTTTTTGTTTATGACCTATCAATAAAATATAAATTAAGTAGATGTCAATAAAAAAATATACCAGAGCGGTTATGCAGAGTGCTTTGGACAAAAGAATATTTTTTCTGTCAAGAGGGGCGAAAAATTAAAAACTTCGTTTTAACAGTTTTTAACCTGGTTGTAGGGATATCACTGGGCTGCGGACGAGGCAGAAGGTTATCGAAAAGACACCCGCAACCCAGTATTAGACGGCAGATAATAGATATGGATGGAAGCCATATGCTAATCTCATAGATTGTGACGGTGATCAATTCAAAGAGCGATAGCAGTTCCTTATTTGAGGAAAAATTCTGCTATTAACTTTTTGGAATTTTTAAAGAGAAACATCTACTTGTTTTACATGCGTTAAAGCCACAGCAAAGCCCTGCTTCGGAGAAAAAAGTTGGTAATTTGCAGAACCGCAGATCGCCAGTCCGTTCCCAGTGTTCTGGTACCCACGAAAGCACCTCAACTTACATTTCTGGGCAATTTTTGATGTGGAAAGAAAATGGTTTCAGTAACTTTGGGACAGCCTGCGGACATGAATTTTAATGGCAGCTAAATCCTTTTTTTTTCGTTTGAGATATATAACCGACTTCTGCTGCTTTCTTTTGGGGCTTTCTTTTCAGGTTTAAATTGCGAGTAGTGGTTTTAAAACGGCTCGCATAAGTGCTAATTGGAGTTGTTAAACTCGCCACTTCAACCAAATCCTATTTTCCCTTATTAAGGGAATAATCTGTTGAGAGCATTTTTTCTATGGGTGGATGGGCGGTGGGTTTTGGGTGTTAAAACACCCCCGTGGGTCCGCCACTGACTGAAACGTAGTTTAACACCCAAATCGTACAATTTGCAGAACATGCCTGAAGCTTAAGCTAAACATTTTCAACGGGTTTCTTACTGAGGCTCTAGGCAATATTCGCACCGAGTTTGGTGGGGATTGGTGAAAGGACTACAGATATATAGCATTTCGTCATAAGTGGGCGGCGCCACGCCTATTTTCCAAAAATTTCATAATTGTCTATTTTATACCAAAATTCTACTTCGCAAATCAACTTACAACAATTTTTTTTGCAGTATTTGTGAAAATATCGTAGTTTTTTGTATATTTCGAAATAACCGTTATATCTCCCACATGGTTATTGCCACATTTCAATCCCAACATAACTTAGATAAAGGGCAACCTACTTGCCAAATTTCGTTGACATATCTCAATTTTTTCTCGAGTTATCGGGTACACGGACGGACCGACGGACGGACAGACATGGCTTGAATCGATTTCTATTTGCATTCGTTTTGGCTGTTACAAGCAACCGTTATGTGAACAAAATTGTAATAGCCTTGTGCACAAAGTGCGCTCGGGCAGTTTTGTATTTTCAACTACGTTAGATAATTGCAAATAATTTTGTAACTACCCGTATAAAAAATTGTAAAAAAATCATCAAAGCGTTATCTGAAAGGAATTTCTATGCTATTGAAAACACTAAAAGCGCTTTAATTTTTCCAAAAAAAAAAC
>NW_023473417.1:0-3780 GCF_013731165.1 Rhagoletis pomonella
TCCAGTACAAATTTACTTTTTCTTGCCACATATCCCTGGAAGTGTTTGTGGAAGAATACTGGAACTTGGTATGGAGTTGTGTATACAAAATGTATCAATTGCTCATGGAAAAAATTTGAGTTAGTAAAAAAGAAGGCATGTCGCCTCCCATACATACTAAAAACTTCTTAATACATATCTCTGGAAGGATAGAAAATCTCTCGAAGTATTTTAAATTTGTTATGGAGATTTATTTTATAAGTGCCGTACTGACAGAATAAATTTCATTAAATGGAAAAGGGAGAGCCGGGTTCGGCCTTATAATCTAAAGCTCTCTTGAGGCATTTGCTACAGTAATGAGAAGTGGTATTTTATCAAGGCCAGGTTACCAAATTTGAGTTGGAAATATTAGAACCCGCCGCGGCACCTCCAAGAAGGTTACACGTTCACGCGTCGTATACCTGGAACCATTTGAAGGTAAACTTAGAAATAGACCACTTAATCTGATTTTATTCTTAATTGGATTAACGATTAATGATTAAAATTAATTAATCTTAATCGCAGCCAGCGATCGTACAGTTGAGTACGACTAATTAATTTTAATCGTCAAACGCGATTAACATTTTAATCGTTAGTTTTTATTCGTTAATCAGATTAACATTTTGCCACATTGTGTGAAGCACCTCCCACACTGACTGAAAGTTTCATATTGCATATCTCATGGAGAAAATTTAGCTTTATTCGAAAAGGGGGCATGGTACCTCCCGTATAAATTTATTGTTTTATACTGCATATCTGTAGAGGTGTTCATGGTAGAGTACTTGGAATAGGTACTGGGGTATGTAAAATCAATTCTAAACTCATGGAAGAAGATTAGGGTTATAAGAAAAAGGGGCGTGGCACTACCTTTACAAATTTACTTTTTCTTGCCACATATCCCTGGAAGTGTTTGTGGAAGACAACTGGAACTTGGTATGGAGTTGTGTATACAAAATGTGTATAAACAAGTAAGAAAGTCTAAGTTCGGGCGGAGCCGAACATTAAATACCCGGCGCAAGTATTAAGTATATGTTTTCCACCTTTCCGAAAGCTACCGCTACATGATAAGCCGGGGTGTATACATTTTAAGTAAATTAGCGTCCTTAAATTTCGAAATATTGCAGTTTCAAGCATATCTGAAATTTACCGTTATATGAAAAGCGGCCTCAATTTTAGTCCGATTTCAACAATTTTCAACGGTTTGCTTTTATGTGGCAAGCACAATAACCATACCGAGCTTGGTACAAATTGCTAGAACGGCTAGCGAGATACATATATGTGATCACAAGTGGGCGGTGCTACGCCCATTTTCCAAAATTTTGTCATAAACGTATTTCTTGGTAAAGAATTGTTGCAATCATCAATTTTGAATAAATTAGCTTCAATATTTACTGATTTATCGAAGATTTTGTATTTCTCGAAATTACCGTTATATGGGATGTGGGCGTGGTTATTGTCCGATTTTAGAAATTTTCGGCCATTTAGTAAGCTGTACTAAGGCCAACAACTGTGCCAAGTTTGGAAGAAATTGGTGTAGCGGTTACCAAGATATACACATGTAACCATAAGTGGGCGTGGCTACGCCTATTTGCCAAAATTTTGTAATATTCTTATTTTTCGTCTAAAACTCATTGCAAATATCAATTTTGAGTGAATTATCTTCAGTAGTTACTAAAATATCGCAGTTTTCGTTTTTCTGAAAATTACCGTTATATGGGAGGTAGGCGTGGTTATTGTCCGATTTTTAAAATTTTCAGCCATTTAATAAGCTGTACTAAGGCCAACAACTGTGCCAAGTTGGGAAGAAATTGGTGCAGCGGTTACCAAGATATACACATGTAACCATAAGTGGGCGTGGCTACGCCCATTTTCCAAAAATTTATAATATTCATGTTTTCCGTCTGAAACTCATTGTAAGTATCAATTTTGAGTGAATTATCTTCAGTAGTTACTAAAATATCGCAGTTTTCGTATTTCTTAAAATTACCGTTATATGGGAGGTAGGCGTGGTTATAATCCGATTTCGCCCATTTTCAATACCATCCGTCCCACGCCCAAAAGAAGTTCACGTACCAAGTTTCGTTAAGATATCTCAGTTTTTACTCGAGTTATCGTGTGCACAGACGGACGGACGGACGGACGGACGGACGGACGGACGGACGGACAGACAGTCACCGCTTAATCGATTTCTCTTTTCATTCTGATCATTTATGTATACATTTGTCTATATCTATCTCGATTCGTTTTGCCTGTTACAAACAACCGTTATGTGAACAAAGTTATAATACCCTTGTGCACAAGTGCGCTCGGGTATAAAAAGGAGGCATGTCGCCTCTCACACATACTAAACATTTCTTAAAACATGTCTCTGGAAGGATAGAAAATCTCTGGAAGTATTGTAAATCTGTTATGGAGATTTATTTTGTAAGCGCCGTACTGACAGAAACAATTCATGTAATGGAAAAGGGAGAGCCGGATTCGGCCTTATAATCTAAAGCTCTCATGATGCATACATACCTCTTGAGGCGTTTGCTACAGTAATGAGAAGTGATATTTTATCAAGGCCAGGTTACTAAATTTGAGTTGGAAGTATTAGAACCCGCCGTGGCACCTCCAAGAGATTACACGTTCACGCGCCGTATCCCTGAAACCATTTTAAGGTAAACTTAGAAGGATTGACATCTTTCGTATGCCTAGCGCGCAGGCGAGATTTTATAATTTCATAGTTTTAAACGGCCTAAATACCTTAACTCGCTTAAAAATAACGAGCTATAACGAAATGGGCACATAAATAAAAGTTGCGTTCCGTAACTCGCAAGAAGTTGCAAGAATTTACAGGAATTTACCAGAAAGCGTTCCCGTACTCGGTTCTCTGGCTTCTTTTCCCTTTTGACAGTTTTACAGGTTTTAACCCAGAAAAGTTGGGGAACGCAACTAAAATCTAACATCATTAAATTATTTTTCATATTTGTATAAAAGCGCGGGGTGAAACCCGCGGCTATAAGCTAGTCCTATTATAAATCTGGCTGCTTATGTTGGTTCCGTTTTTAACCATTTTAAAAAGCTCTCAAATTTGAAAGCGCTAAAGGAATCTAAAGTGTCTCTATATAAAATATAAAAGAACCTCGTCCGAAAGATGTAGCAAACAGTGAAAATTATATTTAAGAAAAATTAAGCTGTGGTGAGCGGGCAATAATTTCACAAAATTATGAAGCAGTGGTTTAACGCAAGCATTTTTCGTTAAACGGTATTCTGGACTAAGAAGTATGCGAATTCCAATTCTAGCTGCATAAAATGTTCATAATGTGCTTTTGTTAATATATTTCCAAGTTCCACAGGGCCGGTATATAACAGAAACTGTCGGAATTCAGTGGCCTTCCATCGCTCTAGTTCTAAAACATTTCTAGGATTCCTCTTAAATTCTTACCAATACAATAGCTTTTCTTAAAGGAGAGTTATTTTTTCTGTTGTGAAAGAATAATCCTGGCCCTTTTCTTTTATTCATGCCATCATCAAAGTTTTAACAATGCCAAGGCAAACTATATGCATGTAGTCCAATGCATATGTATTAACTATATTTATTGGACGCTCTTCAATTTTAAGGGAATAAATTGTTGTGTGATGATTTGTGTCACTTTTTGCTCGAAATTGTTCGTCAGTGCGTAAAGGTGAGATGTGAGGCTTGAAAATAATTCTATTTTTATAATTTTCACCCCGTTGGTGACACTTAACGCAACTACAGTAGCCGGGATATCCTTTTAC
>NW_023473418.1:0-3780 GCF_013731165.1 Rhagoletis pomonella
TTTTTTTGGAATGAGAAGTTATTTCATTAAATTCCTCTAGAATTGTAATAACTATTTTATTTGATTGAATAAGTTTATTATTTATATCGTTGGTTTTATTAATTGCTTCTTTAGTAATTTATTATAGAAAAGAATATATAAGTGGTGATATTAATATTAATCGTTTTATTATATTAGTTCTTATATTTGTAGTATTGTTTATTAATTATTAGACCAAATATAATTAGAATTTTATTAGGTTGAGATGGGTTAGGATTAATTTCTTATTGTTTAGTTATTTATTTTCAAAATGTTAAATCTTATAATGCTGGTATATTAACCGCCTTATCTAATCGTATTGGTGATGTTGCTTTTTTACTTGCAATTGCTTGAATATTAAATTATGGAAGTTGAAATTATATTTTTTATTTAGAATCAATGAAAAATAGAATTGAAATAGAAGCAATTGGAGGATTAATAGTATTAGCTGTTATAAAAAAGAGAGCTCAAATTCCGTTTTCTTCTTGATTACCAGCTGCTATAGCAGCTCCAACTCCTGTTTCTGCTTTAGTTCATTCTTCAACTCTTGTAACTGCTGGTGTTTATTTATTAATTCGTTTTAATATTTTATTAAATAATTCTTTTTTAGGTCAATTATTGTTATTATTATCTGGATTAACAATATTTATGGCTGGGTTAGGGGCTAATTTTGAATTTGATTTAAAAAAAATTATTGCTCTTTCTACATTAAATCAGTTAGGATTAATAATAAGAATTTTATCAATAGAGTTTTATATATTAGCTTTTTTTCATCTTTTAACTCATGCATTATTTAAAGCATTATTTTTATATGTGCGGGAGCTATTATTCATAATATAAAAAATTCACAAGATATTCGTTTAATAGGGGGATTGGGGGTTTATATACCTTTAAGTACTTCTTGTTTTAATGTTGCTAATCTAGCTTTATGCGGAATGCCTTTTTTAGCTGGATTTTATTCTAAGGATATAATTTTAGAAATTGTTTCATTAAGTTATATTAATTTTTTTTCCTTCTTTTTATATTTTTTTTTCTACTGGATTAACAGTTTGTTATCCTTTTCGATTAATTTATTATTCAATAACGGGAGAATTAAATTGTGGTTCTTTAAATATATTAAGAGATGAGGGTTGAATTATACTTCGGAGAATTCTTAGATGATTAATTTTTCCTAATCCTTATATAATTTGTTTACCTATATATACAAAATTATTAACATTATTTGTTTGTATCATTGGAGGATTAATAGGTTATTTAATTTCTCACGTTTCTTTATTTCATGTAAATAAATCATTCAATAATTATTTAGTTAGTTATTTTTTTGGTTCTATATGATTTATACCTTATATTTGTACTTATGGAATTATTAATTTTCCATTAAATTTAGGGGGATTAGTTTATAAATCATTTGACCAAGGTTGATCAGAATTTTTAGGTGGTCAAAATTTATATAATGGATTAATTAAATTTTCTAATTGAAATTTTTTTCATGATAATAATTTAAAAATTTATTTGCTATTATTTGTTTTATGAATTACTTTTTTATTTAGATTTTTTTTATTGAAGATGTTAGGGTAATTGAATAATTCTTGAATGTAGTGAATTAATATTTGTAATTTATAAAAAAGAATATTTTAGTTTTACAATGAAAATGTAATGTTTTATATTAAACTATATAAACAGAAGTATAAATGGAATTTAACCAATAAAAGATAAAAGTTAGCAGCTTTTTCTTGAACATCATACTTCCTTAATTGGAGTATAAATCTCAATTCTATCATTAACAGTGATAAGCCTCTTTTTGGCTTCAATTAATAGATCAATATTAATTGAAAATAAGGGTATTAAATTACCTAAAATTAGGTCGAAACTAATTGCAATAAATCGCATCATATTCAATTAATTAAGGTAGATTGAAATTTCAATACTTTATGAATGCAAATCAAATGTTATAATTAACTACAACCCTAATTTGATCAATTTAATATTCCTTGGTTTCATTCATGATATAACCCAATAATTAAAATAATAATAAAAATAATTGAAGTGATTGTTCATATAAAAATATTTGAAATTTTAATAATTAAAATTATTGGTAAAATTAAAGCAATTTCTACATCAAATATTAAAAATAATTGTAATTAAAAAAAATCGTAAAGAAAAAGGAAGACGTGATGAAGATTTTGGATCAAATCCGCACTCAAAAGGTGAACATTTTTCTCGATCTGTTAATGCTTTTTTTGATAGAATTGATGCTAATATTATTACTACTCTAGAAATAATAATTAAAATTGAAGTTATAATAGCAATTGAAAAAATTATTTATACTACTAGATTAGTAGACCTTATGATTGGAAGTCAAATATACTTGTATACTATATAAATAATTAATTAATTAACCTCCTCAACAATAAATTGAAATATAAAGGAATAATCAAACAATATCAATATCATGCAGCAGTTTCAAATCCCAAATGATGAATTTTTGAAAAGTGATTATTTAAATGTCGAATTAAACATACTAATAAAAAGGTAGTTCCAATTAATACATGAATTCCATGAAAGCCTGTTGCCATAAAAAAAGTAGAACCATAAATTGAGTCTGCAATTGTAAAAGGGGTTTCATATATCCATATGCTTGTAAAATAGTAAAATAAATACCTAATAGTACTGTAAAAAATAATCCTTGTGTAGCTTGTGAATGGTTTCCTTCTATTGAGCTATGATGTGCCCATGTAACAGTTACTCCTGAAGCTAAAAGAATTGCTGTATTTAGTAAAGGAATTTGGAATGAATTAAAGGGTTTAATTCTTAAAGGCGGTCATGATGCTCCTAGTTCAATAGCATGATTCAAGAATTAAAGGTTTGCTCATTAGTGACATTTGAGTTTTGACACTCCCTTACAAAAGCTTTGCACACACACACGAACCCACACACAGTGCCTTGCTAAGGGAGCCGATTTTGTCAAGAGGGAGCGCGAAAACTGTTTTTTGAGCAAACCTTTTATTATTGAATCATGGTTCAATAGCAGGTGATAAACTTCTATGAAAAAAAGCTCAAAAAAAAAAGATATTAAAAATAATACTTTAGATAAAATAAATAAAATTATACCTCATCGAAGGCCTAAAGTAACAGAAATAGTATGTAATCCTTGAAATGTACCTTCACGTGATACATCTCGTCATCATTGATAAACAGTTAAGATAGTAATAATATTTCCTAATACAACTAATGAAATATCATAATGATGGAATCATTTTACTAAACCTGAAACTGAAGTTATAGCACCAATGGCTCCTGTTAAAGGTCATGGGCTATAATCTACTAAGTGAAAGGGGTGATTAGCGTGTGTTGACATTAATTAACTTCTCTAGAGTATAATGTTCTTAATACAGCAAATACATAAGATTGAATAATTGCTACTGCTGATTCAAGAATTAATAAAGCAATTTGACCAATTAAAAGTAAAGAAATAATTATATATGAAAGTGAAGGACCCGTATTCCCTAATAATGTTAGTAGTAAATGCCCTGTAATTATATTAGCTGCTAATCGAACTGCTAAAGTTCCTGGACGAATTACATTACTAATTGTTTCAATGCAAACTATAAAAGGTATTAAAATTGCTGGAGTTCCTTGTGGCACTAAATGAGCAAATATATGTTGAGTATTATTAATTCATCCATAAATTATAAAACATAATCATAAAGGTAGAGCTAAAGTTAAAGAAAATGTTAAATGACTTGTTCTTGTAAAAATATA
>NW_023473419.1:0-3780 GCF_013731165.1 Rhagoletis pomonella
TTCTAAGATGAGCTAGTTTACTTTTGAAAAAAATATTATTTTTTTTTAATAATGTCGGCCTTGAATTTATATTGTTTATGTACTGGACTTTCAGATTTTTTGAGCAGTGTAACTACATAATTCATCAATATTTATTCAAAAGAGATATATTTATTTATTTATTTATTTATTTACCGTCAATGAAACAAAGTTTCTTACAGACTACTAACAAAAAGTACATACATTTTTATATAAAGATTACAAGTATGTTACATACTAAACTTATGAAATTAATATGCTAAGCATTTAAAACAAGTTTAAATATCTACAGATAATGAGCGAAAAAGATTTACAAAAGCTTCTGTGGTCATTGAAAAATCAATGACGATTGTTTGAGACAAAATATTAAATTCTCGCATAGATCTTGCAAGAGGAGCATTGCTGGCGAATTTAGTTTTGACCTTTTTGCAGTAAAAAGGGTAAGTGACTCGGAGGTTACGCCTAGGAACATTAAAAGTAATCCTTTCCATGAGAGAAGGGCAATCAAGAATACCTTGAATAATATTGAATATAAAACTCATCGACAACATAGACCTACGACTATCCAAAGATTGTAGGTCAATAAGCATGAGACGCGAAGCATACGAAGGGACAGGATCGTCGAATTTTAAGGTTCTTAGAGCGAATTTAAGAAACACCTTTTGAATACGCTCTATTCTTTTAATAGAAACTTGGCTATAGGGCCTCCAAATGAAAACTGCGTACTCAAGACGCGAACGTACAAATGTTATATATAACATTTTCAGAGTGTAAGGGTCATAAAACTTAGTGGAATTCCGACGGATAAAACCAAGTACTGAGTAGGACTTTGCAATGATGAAGTCAACATGATTATTAAAGTTCAACTTCGGATCAAAGATAACCCCTAGATCTTTTACTTCAGTAACTTTGCGCAAGAAAGTATTTGAAATGCTATAGTTCGTAATACGAACATTCAAAATTTTAGCAAACGTCATCTTAAAGCATTTTTTAATATTTAAAGAGAGTCTATAACGTAGACACCACGAATGAACAGCGTCAATATCACGTTGAAACTTAGCTTCATCAGAAGTATCCCTGACTACCGCGAAAATTTTGAGATCATCTGCGTACAGTAAATAATTTGCAAATAAAAAGCAACTACTTATGTCGTTGATGAAAAGAACAAACAGTAGAGGGCCTAGAACGCTTCCTTGCGGGACACCGGATGAAGCAATGAAAGGTTCTGACAAAACACCATCGATAGTAACAACACAGCGTCTATTAGAGAGGTATGATTGTATCCAATTCAAAAAGCAGGAATGGAAACCCATATGAGCAAGCTTATCAAGTAGTACGCTATGACAAACTTTGTCAAAGGCCTTCGAGAAGTCTGTATATACGCAGTCAACCTGGAATCCAGCTGAGAAAGCAGTATGACAGTAATCTACAAATACAGCTAAGTTCGTGGCTGTGGATCGCCCAGACACAAACCCATGTTGATTTTGGCAAATAAGAGATTTGGTTGCAAAATACAGTTTATCTTTTACAATGCACTCAAAAAGCTTAGAAATGGTAGAGAGCTTTGAGATGGGTCTATAATTGCGAACATCGTTTTTCTTACCAGATTTTATGATTGGGACTATGTGAGCAACTTTCCAATCATTAATGAAGGTTCCTGAAGCAAGAGATTTATTAAAAATAATTTTCAATGGTGCGATTAGAGCAGGGCATTTTTTTAAAAGGAGTGCCGACAGGCCATCAACATTGGTTTGAGAAGACGGCTTAAGTGTGGCAAGCCCTTTGGCAATGTCTTCTGAAGATAGGGTAAGAGAACCAAAATTAAGGTGTGAGAAATTTGAAGAAAAGCTTGATGAGGGGACATCATTTTCAGTAGTAAATTTAGACTTAAAAAAGTTAGCAAACAGATTAGCTACATCTTTGGGCCCTTCAGCGCACTGATCATCAAGAAAAACTGACCTTGGAATAAAAGAGCGTGATCTTTTTGATTTGATAAACGTCCAAAAATATTTCGGATTACTTTTAATACTCCACTCGGCGCCGCGAATGAATTTATTGTACAGATATTTATCTAGGCGATTGAACTCGACAGCAAAGTTTTTATATTTATAATAAAAATATATATTATTAGTGAGCAGAAAACGTTTGTGAAATTTGTTTCTTAGGTTTTTAAGCTTTTTTAATTCTTTTGTGTACCATGGAATACTATGTGGTCGCTTCTTTTTAATGGATATATTATTCATACAGAACTCATGCATAAATGCTTTGAAATTGGAAAAGCAATTATCGATACTTGAATTTGATATTAGAGCAGTCCAGTTGACATCTAATAATAAACTATTGAGATTCACAAAATCACAGGTATCATATTTGAAAATGATTTTATCATTAGTATTTAGACAAGTCGGAAGGTATTCATATGACTCAACGCTTAGAGTGATGGCCTTATGATGTTTATCACATTGACTCATGGGCGACATGCACTCAGAAATAACGTAGTTAATATTGTCACTGACAAATATGAGATCTAAGATTTTGCCTAGCTCGTTAAAAAATAAATTGATTTGTTTCAAATTAACACTTAAAATACAATCTATGAGATAAGTCTCGTGAGAGGCTGTTACATTAGATGGCATGAGACAGGAGTTACAAGCATTATCTGTCCAGTGGACGTTACTCAAGTTAAAATCACCTAAAATACATAAGTTATCGTCTAATACATTGTTTTCGACTAGCGATGTGGTATTATCAGCATGCATCTTATAAAGTTCAAAATCACTACTAGGAGGGATGTATGAAGCTACGATATAGAGCGATCCGCATCTGGAAGAGCCTTTTAGACAGACACATGGCTGATCAATCAAAGAGTCGTCATTTAATAGAGTTATTAAGCAGGCATGGTACTTGCGTTTCACAGCGATAAGAACGCCTCCACCTCTGCGAGAGCCAGTCTTGGCAGGATCACGGTCCTTACGGAAGACATCGTAGGCGTTTAAATCGAAGAATTCACCATCGAAAAAATCAGAGTTTAACCACGTCTCGACTATGACAATAATATCAAAGTCCATTTGGGCGCTGAATGAGTTAACAATGTGGGATTTAGTTCTTAAACCGGAACTATTTTGAAAGTAGATCTTAAGACCAGAAGAAGCGGTAGAGGACGTAGGACGTTGTAAATTAGTAAAATCACTACCAGCTAGGTTTTGTCTGCTCCCAGCCCTGGCTTTTGGAAAAAAGGCTTGATTCTGACATGTTTAGGCCATAGTGACTCATTAAGGACCAAAGCGACATAATCTGTTGGTATGCCAAGTTTAAAATTGAAAAACTTTCGCGCAGTATTTTCGTCTTCATCTTTTCTAAGAAGTTTGAAACACATTAGCTCCTCCACACTAATGTCAGTTTTCTGAGAGACGTTTTAATAATATCATCACTAGTAACAGAAGACGCGAAAGAGGATAAATGAAGCCAAGATTTGCGAACAGCGACATTGAGATCATTGTTGTTATTCGATCCAAATACAACACCTGACTTATTTTGCTTTCGGTTATTCACTTGTCTTCTCATAGAGTACGTTGGTTTGTTGTTGGTCCCATCACTCACATTCTTCATATTGTCATTTGATATTGAGTTTTTGTTATTCAGCGAGGTAGCGAGTGCTGTATCAATAATTTGTTGATTGCGAATGGGAGTAGGCAAAATAGGCGATAACCCATCAGCAGTGGCTTGATGCTCAGTAGCTCCAGCTAAAGCGACGCCAGCAGT
>NW_023473420.1:0-3779 GCF_013731165.1 Rhagoletis pomonella
CGAAGCTCTGCCAAGTATGCATAACAGAGCCTTAAGGGAGCCGTCGAAACGAGCTGTCACTACGTACAACACCTGACGTTTACTTTGGCCGCAAATGAGTGAGTAGCAATCAGTCATTTGAAGGTGTTTACACTGCTAGATTCGCATTTCCTTTGACTCATCAATTCAAAAGGGGAAACAGATACAAAATGAAGGTAAACACTGCATGCCTTATATTTTTAACACGTTTTGGTTACAAAGAAAGTATTCTTTTATAAGACTAGATGTGCAAACTTATTTATAAATTAACAATTTGTATACCCAAACATCAGATATTTCATTGTTTGTTTTGATTTTTAAAAATTCCAAATTTAAAAAACGAACAACCTTTCAGGAGTTTTTGTTTTTGAGTGTGTTCAATAAAATAGTACAGCAATTGGAACGCATTTTGCTTCGAAAGTTTGTTTAAATGAGTCAATTTGGAAATGCGAATTTGTATGGAGAAATGCGAATTTGTATGGGGAAATGCATGATTTGGCTTCGCATTTCATACATACAGTATTGACCAATACAATAGCACCCCCCATTTCAAAGTGATATTGTTTGCCACTCATGTTTATTTATTTATTCTTAAAAAATATTCAATTAAATACAATCGGCCGCTGTGGTGTAATGGTAAGCACTGCGCGCTTCCACTCCGCCTCGCCTGGGTTCAAACCCTGGTCAAAGCAACATCGAACAAAAATATAGAAAAAAGGGTTTTTCTCAACAGCGGACGTCCCTCGGCAGACAATGGCAAACCTCCGAGCGTATTTCTGCCATGAAAAATACAATCGTCGTTCGGAGTGGGCGTAAAACTGTAGGTCCCTTCCCAAGGCGCACGCCACAAATCGGAGGAGAAGCTCGGCCAAACACTAACATATGTGTAAGCGCCGATCTATTATTAATTAAAGACAGTTCATTCTCTCACAGAACTCATATAAACTCAAGTTTAAAACTTTTTAAAAGACCGCAAAAAAGTGCAACAAATTTTCACCCAAATTTCAAACTTTTTTCTCAGAAGCGGTAGAATTTTTTCTAAATACACTGTTTTATAGCCCAATAAATTTAGTCTAATAATGTGCAAGTTTCAAGTGGCTAAAAATTTTTGTTGATTTTTTAGAAAACAAATAATTAAACATAAATGGCAAACAATATGGCTTTGAAAGGGGGGTGCTATAGATATGTCCAATACTGTATGTATTTCCAGAACAAATAATGAATTTGAGTAGCTAGAGATGTGGACAATAATTCCGAGTGTCGCAGGTTCAAATGCCGGCACATGCAGTATTTAAATGATATAAACCATGATACAAACATGAAGGTAGTTTCAATTAACAACTTTTGACGGATAATAAAATTTTTTGAAGTTTCATAAATTGTGAGTATTATTAACGGCCTTGCCACTTTGATAATATTAAAACAATAAATCGGAGTATTTTCCTTCCCATATTTATACCAATGTAATAATATTTCAAATAAAAATCCATTATCAGTGCTTAGTACTTTTTTTTACTTACGTAGCTCGCACTATTTTTATTAAAAATGTATAAAAATATAAAGCAGATACCCAGAATAATAATTATTTCATGGTGGAGTTTTAAAAAAAGTCATCAAAATTTTCGTAAGAATTATAAAAGTCTTTTGATAATAATTATGTGTGAGAAATTGTTTTAAGTCATCGATAACTATTATTTTAAGACTTATATTATAGAAGTTAAGTTATATAAGTTATTAAGAAGTGTTTTCAAAATAATTATCAGCGAGATAAATATTTTTAGGTCTTCAAAGACTTTTATTTTGAGACTTATTTTGAGAAATATTTATCTTAATGTAATGATTATTGATTGAATTTTATTCTTTTCTCTTATAATAGTTATGTCTCTGATATAAAGTATTAAAGAAGACTTCATGGTAATTGTTCTTTTTTTTATAATAAAAACCACGCGCAATGTTGTTGTTTTTTCATTTTCTTAGTTTGAATACAATCTTGCGATTTAAAAATGTAATTCTAAAGAATGTTCTTCCCAAATAAAACCTTTTTATATTTTGGTTCAAATTTACTTTTAAATTTCTCAAGAGATTTTGCAAAAAAAAATAGGCTCATCAGCCGAGCTTTAGGCATCTCAGAAGTTTCTCGCCTGGGTCCTCCATGGGGGAAAACCAGATACGTGCACGTGGCCTCTGAGGAACGTCCTTAGCTGGAATCAGCCCAGCTAAGAAGTCCAAAGAAGCCTAGTCCGCGCATCTGATAACCCTGTATCCTCGAAAGGATCCAGAGGAATCAAACTCCGGATGGGGACCCGCCTGGCTATCGAGGACGTAGTCCATAACGAGACTTGATAGCTTGACGTCGATCTCCACCCAGTGCTTCTGCATAGATACCGGAGTCTTCGAGTTTTCGTCGACTATGGCCATCAACAGACTGTCTTTGGCAACGTCACTAAAGTGGCGTTGCAGCGGGTTGTGGTCAGATGAAGAAGCCTGTTTAGGCTTCTTGCTCTCTCTGCCGGTAGTGCTGTCGTTAGTGGAAGGATTTATCTTTTGACATTCGCTCTTTTGCTTTATTTCAGGTGGATTGGGGTTTGCAGATTGCTTCTCTTTTAAGGAGCTCTCATATTCCTCAACCACCTTTTTATAGTATTCGACCGCCTTCAACTGATAGGAGCCGCTTGGAGCCAAATTGCTAGATATTTTATCTAGCATGTAGACCGCCCTCTGGTAGCGTCTCTTTCTGATTTGGTTCTGGGACTTTTTATGTTTCTTTTTCCGCCCTGTTCCCGCCGTCGTTGTACTGTGGTTGGTACTGCCGGCAGCTTTGGAGGAAGACGGAAGGTCGTGGCTGGTAGGGATGCCTGGCTTGGCATCGTTAGATGTGGTATGATTTGCTGCTTGTGCTTCTGGTGTACTATGGTTGGTACAACCAAGAACACTTGATGGAGGCAAGAAGGGTGTCCTCATCGGACTCCGTAACAACGGGGCCCGGGATCCGATAGGGAAGTGCCAAAGTCGATTGTCCAGTGTTCGTTGCAGTGTTCGTCATCAGTTTTCTTTCGGTTTCAGTTTGTTGTTTTTGTTTATTGTCATTCATATTTGGCCCCCCCGAGTATGCACGGAAAAGGTTCGTCACTCGTCCGCAGAGCCGGCATACGTAGAGAAGGCACTTATACCTCCGACCTTGCCCGGGCATCGGAGGGGATCGTTCGCGGCCGGCTATTCAATATACACCCGCTGACCATTCAGACATCGGCACGGGTACCTCAACACCTTGGCTTAGGGTGTTGCTGGTGCGGCTCCAACCGGAAAGTTTGCTCACATACCATTTTGGTTTGTTAGCTTCCCTCACGATTGCAAAGGATATGAAGCTTTCCTCTTAGTTCTTCACGATCTGGAAGCTCCCTTTGGGGAATTTCCATGTCGTCATTTAAGCCCCTTCGCCACGGCAAGACGACCAGCATTGAAGAAGAACAAATGTGTAGTTTTATTAAATTTTTTACCTATACTGTGATACATATTTGAATTATCTAATTCCCTGCCATTTACATTGATTCCCATAATGCAGCAATGCATTTAACTTAATAGAACTAAATTTTTTTAACAGCTGGCAACTCTGTTAATGTTTCAACCTAGATATAAACCTTTTCCTCGCCGAGACGAACACGTAAATATGCATGCTCCTACAATCGGACCACGGAAACATGGAGTCTATCGATGTCAAACATTAAGTGACTTTATTTTTGTGTTGGTGTTGGTTGATTTTT